>NW_027101450.1:0-32504 GCF_035046505.1 Tiliqua scincoides | reverse complement strand
TCTACTGAGAACCCTCCCCAGATTCATTCTACCAAGGTTGTTCCGATATAGGGAATTGCTGAAAGAAGGTTAGTAATGACGGTGGCCCCTCAAAAAGATATCTGGCCCCATGGAAGTACGTAGCCCACAAAGGCTGTTGCCATTACAAGGAGAAGAAGAACGACCCCAATGTTTCAGGTTTCTTTGTATATGTAAGAGCCGTAGTATAAGCCCCGTCCGATATGGAGGTAAATGCAAATAAAGAATATGGAGGCCCCATTGGCGTGCAGGTTTCGGATTAGCCACCCGTATTGTACGTCTCGACAAATGTGTGCGATTGATGAAAATGCTGAAGAGATGTCTGCTGTGTAGTGTATAGCAAGGAATAGGCCAGTTAGGACTTGTGCGATTAGACAAAATCCAAGTAGTGAGCCAAAATTTCATCATGCTGAGATATTTGATGGGGTGGGGAGGTCAATGAATGTGTTGTTTACAATCTTTAGGATTGGGTGAGTTTTTCGTAGGTTGTGGGTCATTAGTTTTTGTAGTTGAATACAACAGTGGTTTTTCGTGCCGCAGGTCTTGGTTAAAGTCCAGGCAAAAATTATGGTTTATTTTATTTTTTTATTATCTTTTTGTTTATTGGGGGGGTTGGTGGCTGTTGCCTCAAACCCATCCCCGCTTTATGGTGCGGTTGGGTTGGTGGTTGCTGCTGCCGTTGGGTGTGGTGTGTTGGTTTGATTGGGTAGTTCTTTTGTTTCTTTGGTCTTATTTTTGATTTATTTAGGGGGAATGTTGGTGGTATTTGCTTATTCTGTAGCGTTGGCGGCTGAGCCCTACCCTGAGACATGGGGGAGCTGGTCTGTTGGGTTGTATGTTGGGGGGTATTTTGTTTTGGTGACGGTGTTGTTTGTGGTATTTGGTGGGGGGTGGGTGGTGGAGGGGTTTGGAGTTGTTGGGGTTGATTGTGTAGGGTTACATTTTGTTCGTGCGGACTTTAGTGGGGTGTCTTTGTTATATTCATGGGGGGGTGGCTGTTTATTAATTTCCGGGTGAGGCTTATTGCTGGCTTTATTTGTTGCGTTAGAGCTGTCACGTGGGTTGGCGCGGGGGGCTTTGCGGGTAATTAGATTAAAATAAAAATGAGCACCGAGGTCATAAATAGGACAAATATGATTAAGTAGGCTTTAATAAGACCTTTGTTGGCAGTAGAAATGCTGTTGACCATGGGGGTGTTGGTTATTGTTAGTATTTTTGGACCAATTTTTTCATACCATAGTTGGTCGTTTAGGTGTGAGGCAAGGTTTTGTCCTTGTATGAGTGAAATGTTTGGGTGGGTTCGGTGAATGATTATGTTGAAGAATCCTAGTTGGTTTGAGAAGTTGTTTAACTTATTATGTTTTGGAGTCAAGAGTGTTGTTGTTTGGGTGGCTAGTTCTAAAGCATATAAAAGGCCTAAGATTGTTACGAGTAATGCGGACAGTTTTATGTTTGTTGATATGGTTAATGCTGTTGTTTTGATTGGAAGAACAGAGGAGATAAGGAGTAAGCCAGTTAAAATGCTTCCTGTTGCGAGGCGAACAAGGGGGTTGGTTAGGGTTTTATTGTTTTCGGAAATGATGACAAGAGTGTTCCCTCGGGAGGTGTTTATTTGTACGTAGAAGATTAGTCGTAGGCTGTAGGCGGCCGTTAGGGCCGTTGCTGTGAGAGTTAGTATTAGGGCTCAGGCGTTAAGGTAGGAGGTATTTATTGTTTCGATGATGGTGTCTTTTGAGAAAAAGCCGGATAGAAAGGGGGTTCCTATTAGGGCAAGGCTGCCGATGGTTAGGCAGGAGGTGGTAACGGGTATTGCTTTGTTAATGCCTCCTATCTTTCGGATGTCCTGTTCGTCTGATAAATTATGAATGATCGACCCAGAACAGAGGAATAACATGGCTTTAAAGAATGCGTGGGTTGAAATATGAAAGAAGGCTAGTTGTGGTTGGTTTAATCCTACGGTGACCATTATCAACCCAAGCTGGCTTGAGGTTGAGAAGGCGATGATTTTTTTAATATCGTTTTGTGTGAGGGCACAAATTGCTGTGAATAAGGTTGTTATTGCACCTAGACAAAGGCAGGTGGATAGGGCTGTTGTGTTTGTTTCTAATAGGGGGTGGAGGCGAATTAGTAGGAATACACCTGCCACAACCATTGTGCTGGAGTGGAGTAAGGCAGAGACGGGAGTAGGACCTTCTATGGCTGCTGGTAATCATGGGTGAAGGCCAAATTGGGCAGACTTTCCTGCGGCAGCTAAGATTAAACCCAAGAGGGGGACAAGGGTGACTGAGTTTGGGTTAGTAAATAGTTGATGAAATTCTCAGGTGGTTGTGTTTATAGCAAGTCAGGCTATTGTTAGGATAAGGCCAATATCCCCAACTCGGTTATAAATGACTGCCTGTAGGGCGGATGAGTTTGCGTCGGAACGTGAGAATCATCACCCGATTAATAGAAAGGATATAATTCCAACCCCCTCCCACCCAATAAAAAGCTGGAAGATATTATTTGCGGTAACAAGAATTAATATAGCTAGTAAGAATAGGAGAAGATACTTAAAAAATCGGTTGATAAAGGGGTCTGAGGTCATATATCATGCGGCAAACTCCAAGATGGATCATGTGACAAAGAGTGCGATGGGTAAAAATGTAATTGCGTAGGTGTCTAGCATGAAGCTAATGTTGATGCTAAAATTAGAGATGTTGATTCAGTGGATGTTTGTAGTTGTGAATTCTAGTCCATAGTTAATGAAGATAAACAGGGGGATTATGCTGGTAAAAAATGCTGTTTGCACAGCTACCTTTACATGGGAGAGGTGTCATTGGTTTTGTAGAGGGTATAGGGTTATTGTGATGGGAATTATTAGGAATAGAAAGGTAGCGGCTATGGTGGTGTGGGGGATGTTGTGCATGTACTTTTACTTGGAATTGCACCAAGAATTTTGGCTCCTAAGACCAATGGATTAAACTCTGATCCTTTAAAAGTGAGGAGTCTGGGGGGTTAATCCCAGGACGCAGAGTTAGCAGTTCTTTGTATACAATACCCCTCGGTCATTAAGAAGGTTTGAACTTCTATTTTTAGATCCACATTCTAATGTTTTTGTTAAACTATGACAACAAGGAAGGGGGCCTATGATTAGTTCGGGTTTTATTATAAGTATAAGTATCGGGAGGATGTGTAGGACCAGTAGCAGGTGTTCTCGGGTGTATGTCGGGTTTGTTTGGATAGCGTGTTGTGGGAGCTTTCCTCGTTGGGTTGTTAAAAATATATGAAGTGAGTAGGTGGCTGTTAAGAGAGTGCCTACTCCTGTTATGAGGATTGTTAGGGGGGACCAGTTGAATAATGATGTTATGATTAGAAGTTCGCCTGTGAGATTAATTGTGGGGGGGAGGGCCATATTTATTAAGTTAGCTATAAGCCACCAGGATATTGTTAGAGGAAGAATAAGTTGCAGGCCGCGGGCTAGAAGGAGTGTTCGGCTATGGGTGCGTTCATAGTTTGTGTTTGCTAGACAAAATAGTATTGATGAGGTAAGGCCGTGGGCAATTATCAGTAAAATTGCTCCTGTTAGGCTTCATGGGGTTTGAATCAAAGCGGCTGCAATTACGAGGCCTATGTGGCTTACTGATGAGTAAGCGATTAAAGATTTTAAGTCAGTTTGTCGTAGGCAGATTGAGCTGGTTATGATGATGCCTCAAATGGCTAGAATAATAAAGGGGTAGTATAGTTTTGTTGAGAGTGGGTTTAGTAGGGGGGTGATTCGAATGATACCGTAGCCTCCGAGTTTCAGTAAAATTGCAGCCAGAACCATTGAGCCAGCGATAGGGGCTTCCACATGGGCTTTTGGGAGTCAGAGGTGGAGGCCATATAAAGGCATTTTCACTAGGAAGGCGATTAAGCAGGCAAGTCATAGTATGTTATTTGTTCATGAGTGGGGGGTTTCTGGTTGAATTAGGTTTATTATTACTATTGAAATGTTGGAGTATTTAGTGTTTAAAAATAGAATAGCAACTAATAGGGGGAGAGATCCAGCAAGTGTGTAAAATAGAAAGTATGTCCCTGCGGAAAGTCGCTCGGCTTGGTTTCCCCATCGTGTAATAACAATGAGGGTGGGAATTAATGTTGTTTCGAATATAATGTAAAATAGGGTGAATTCGGTTGCGGAGAATGTTAATAATAGGGCAACTTGTAGGGTTGTAATGACTACTAAAAAGTTTCGTTTTCGAGCAAGAGGTTCGTGTTGGAGGTGGTTTTGGCTAGCTAGGGCTATTAGTGGGAGAAGTCAGCAGGAAAGGATTATTAATGGGGCGGAAATTGAGTCAATGTTTAGGTAGGAAGAGGAGAATATTATGCTAGGGTTTAGAGGATACTTAAATCAGACTAGACTTATTAGTGCAAGTAGTATTGAGTAGGAGGTGTATATTGTGAAAAGGATGTTTTGTTTTGATAGAAGGGCTGTTGGAATTAATATAAGGGTAGGTAAAAGAATTTTTAGCATTGTAAGAGGTTTAGGTTTTTAAGATGGTCCGAGCCATGTGTTCGAGAGGTTGCCACTAATAAGGCGAGGCCAGTTCCTGCTTCACAGGCAGAAAAAGCAAGGAGGAGAATGGGAGAAATGTTTGTGGAGGGGAGTTGTAGTGTAGATGAGAATGCTGTAAGTGCTATAAAGAGGGCTAATATTATGGCTTCGATACAGAGTAGTGCGGAAACTAAGTGTGTTCGGTGTAGGGCCAACCCTAAAATTCCGAGTACGAAGGCAGAGGAAAAGGTAAAATATGTTGTCATATGGCAGTCCAGGGTTAAAACCTGGGGCTACTAAGTCGAAATTAGTTGTTTTATTTATACTAACTGCCTACTCTGCCCACTCTAGCCCCCCTGCTAATCATTCGTAAATTAAGCCTAGTGTTAGAAGAATAATGATTGCGGATATTCAGATTAAAGTGGTTGTTGGTTGTATAAGGTTTATGGCTCATGGGATCGGAAGGAGTAGCGCAATTTCTAGGTCGAATAGAAGAAATAGGATTGCAACTAGGAAGAATCGAAGCGAGAATGGTAGACGGGCGGTTCCTAATGGGTCGAAGCCGCATTCATATGGGGAGAGTTTTTCTGTGTCTGGTGATATTTGTGGTAATCAAAAGCTAATAGTAATTAAGATAACTATAAGGGTTGTTGTAATTAAGAATATGGTTGTTATATTCATTACTCTTTCTTAAGGTTTTATTAAGGCTTAGTGATTGGAAATCACTTGTACTGGTTGATACTAAAAGAGCAAGAGCCTCATCAGTAAATTGAGATGTAAAGGAACAGTCATACAACGTCTACGAAATGTCAGTATCATGCGGCGGCTTCAAATCCGAAGTGGTGGTTTGTTGTGAAGTGATATATGATCTGTCGTAGTAAGCAAACAATTAAAAAAGTTGATCCAATAATTACGTGGAGGCCATGGAAGCCTGTTGCCACAAAGAATGTTGACCCGTAAACGCTATCTGAAATAGCGAAAGGGGCTTCATAGTATTCTATGGCTTGGAGGGCGGTGAAGTAAAGGCCCAAGGCAATGGTTAGTGTAAGGGCTTGAATTGCTTCTTTTCGATTATTTTCTATAATAGAATGGTGGGCTCATGTTACGGTAACACCAGAGGCTAGGAGTACAGCTGTGTTTAGAAGGGGTACTTCAAATGGGTTTAATGGGTGAATTCCGCTAGGGGGTCAACAGCCCCCAAGCTCCGGGGTTGGGGCCAGGCTTGAGTGGTAGAAAGCTCAGAAAAAGCCGATAAAAAAGAAGACCTCTGATGTAATAAAAAGGATTATCCCGTATCGGAGGCCTTTTTGTACAGGGACCGTGTGGTGGCCTTGAAAGGTTCCCTCACGGGTGATATCTCGCCACCATTGTAGTATTGTTAGAAGGAGGATAATTAGGCCGATATTCATTAATAGTATATTGTTGAAGTGAAATCAGACGGCGAGTCCGGATGTTATAAGTAAGGCAGCGATTGCGCCTGTTAGGGGCCAGGGGCTTTGGTCTACTATATGATAGGCATGTGCTTGGTGGATCATTAAGTATTTTCTTGTAGGTATAGGCTTAATAGTAAAGTGAAGACGTAGGCTTGAATAATTGCTACTGCGACCTCTAGAATAGTTAAAAGTAAGAGGACAATAAAGGTTAGTGTTGCGGTTGCAGTTATTATGGGTAGTATTACAAATACGGCGGTAGAAATAAGTTGGATTAGCAGGTGACCTGCTGTTAAGTTGGCTGTTAGTCGAACGCCTAGTGCAAGAGGGCGAATGAGTAGGCTAATTGTTTCGATAATAATGAGAACAGGTACGAGAGGGGTTGGGGTGCCTTCTGGTAGAAGGTGGCCTAATGAAAGGGTTGGTTGATTGCGTAAGCCAATTAATACAGTTGCTAGTCATAAGGGTACTGCTAAACCCATATTTATTGATAGCTGGGTAGTTGGGGTGAATGTATAAGGGAAAAGTCCTAGCAAATTGAATAGGAGAAGGAATAATATAAGTGAGGTTAAGAGTGCGGCTCATTTGTGGCCTGGTTTGTTTAGGGGTAATATAAGTTGTTTTACAAATATAAAGATTGCTCATGTTTGTACCGTTTCTAGCCGATTTAAGATAAGTCGGCTTGTTTTTGTAAAAATTAGGGTTGGTGGCAGGATTATTGCTAGGGTGATAAGGGGGATTCCAAGGAGTTGTGGGCTTAAAAATTGGTCGAAGAAGCTTAAATTCATGGTCAGTTTCAAGGTGAGGCTTTAGGTGTGGGGGTGTTTTGGATTGGGAGATTTTGAGAGGTTATTATTAAAGTTTTGGTTTGGAGAATTGTTAATAAGATTGTTCATGAAAGTAGGAGGATTATTAATCAGGGGGCAGGGTTTAATTGAGGCATATCACTAAGGGGGCAGGTGTTGTCTCCTTCTTTAGCTTAAAAGGCTAACGCTGATAAAAGCTTCTTAGTGATGCAGTGAGTATTGTTGTGGTTCAGTCTTCAAAGTGTTTTAGTGGAATTGCTTCTACTACAATGGGCATGAAGCTGTGGTTAGATCCGCAGATTTCTGAGCATTGTCCATAGAACAAGCCTGGGTGAGAAGTGATAAAGGTTGTTTGATTTAGTCGTCCGGGAATGGCATCTGTTTTAATGCCGAGGGCGGGTACGGCCCATGAGTGCAGGACATCTTCTGCGGAGATTAGTATGCGAATTGGGGATTCTATTGGAACTACTATTCGGTGATCTACTTCTAATAGACGGAGGTGTCCTTGAGGGAGGTCTTGTGAGGGAATTATGTAAGAGTCAAATGCGAGATCTTGATAGTCTGTGTACTCATAGCTCCAATATCATTGGTGGCCGAGAGCTTTAACAGTTAGGTGTGGGTTGTTGATTTCATCTATGAGGTAGAGAATGCGAAGGGAAGGGAGGGCAATTAAGATTAAAATGATTGCAGGAAGAATTGTTCAGATTATTTCTACTTCTTGGGCGTCTATGGTATTTGTGTGTGTTAGCTTTGTTGTTATTATTAAAGAAATAATGTATAATACTAAAGCACTAATTAAGAAGACAATTATAATGGCGTGGTCATGAAAATGTAAGAGCTCTTCTATAATGGGAGATGCTGCGTCTTGAAATCCGAGTTGAGCGGGGTGTGCCATCATGAGGCCCATAGGGGCTAACCTATAACTTAGCTCTGACAGGGCTACATAATAAATTTACTAGGGTCTCATGAGAAAGAAGCATCTTGGCTATGTGATTGGCTTGAAACCAGTAGAAGGCGGTTCGATTCCTCCCTTTCTTGAGTTTGTTTGTACATATGTTGGTTCTTCGTAAGTGTGATAAGGGGGTGGGCAGCCGTGAAGTCATTCTAGGTTTGTGTTTGTTAGTTCTAGGGCGAAAACTTCTCGTTTAGCTGCGAATGCTTCTCAAATGATAAACATTATTATGATTACGGCTACTAGAGAAATTAGTGAGCCAATTGATGATAAAGTATTTCAGATGGTATATGCGTCAGGATAGTCGGAGTAACGGCGGGGCATTCCTGATAGCCCAAGGAAGTGTTGAGGGAAGAAGGTCAGATTAACCCCGGCAAATATGACACCAAATTGGACTTTTGTTCAAGTTTGATGAAGTGTATAGCCTGAAAATAGGGGAAATCAATGTACAAAGCCTCCTATGATTGCAAATACGGCACCTATGGATAATACATAGTGGAAATGAGCTACGACGTAATATGTGTCATGAAGAACAATGTCTAAGGATGAGTTGGCAAGTACAATGCCTGTTAGGCCTCCCACAGTAAATAGGAAAATGAAGCCCAGGGCCCAGAGTATGGCAGCATCTCATTTGATTATGCCCCCATGTAAAGTTGCGAGCCAGCTAAATACCTTTACACCTGTTGGAATTGCGATGATTATTGTGGCGGAAGTGAAATATGCTCGGGTATCGACATCCATTCCAACGGTAAATATGTGGTGGGCTCATACGATAAAGCCTAAGAAGCCGATAGATATTATGGCTCATACTATACCCATGTAGCCGAAAGGTTCTTTTTTTCCAGCATAATAGGTTACAATGTGTGAGATTATTCCAAAGCCAGGAAGAATCAAAATGTAGACTTCTGGGTGACCAAAGAACCAAAACAGATGTTGGTATAAAATTGGGTCCCCCCCACCTGCAGGATCGAAGAAAGATGTGTTTAAATTTCGGTCTGTTAGTAGTATTGTGATACCGGCGGCAAGGACGGGTAGTGATAGTAAAAGTAGAACTGCCGTGATTATTACTGATCATACGAATAGAGGGGTTTGGTATTGGGTTATGGAGGGTGGTTTTATGTTGATGCAGGTAGTAATAAAGTTAATGGCCCCAAGAATTGAGGAGACTCCCGCGAGGTGGAGGGAGAAGATGGTTAGATCTACAGAGGCCCCGGCATGGGCTAAGTTCCCGGCTAAGGGAGGGTAGACGGTTCACCCGGTGCCGGCCCCGGCTTCCACCCCCGAGGATGCAAGTAGCAGTAATAGAGAAGGAGGGAGAAGTCAAAAACTCATGTTGTTTATTCGTGGGAAGGCCATATCTGGCGCCCCAATTATTAGGGGGACTAGTCAATTTCCGAACCCGCCGATTATTACAGGCATTACTATAAAGAAAATTATGACAAAAGCATGGGCTGTTACAATGACGTTATAGATCTGATCATCGCCTAGCAGGGCGCCAGGTTGACTTAGTTCAGCCCGAATTAACAGGCTAAGTGCTGTACCAACTATTCCTGCTCAAGCTCCGAAGATTAAGTATAAGGTGCCGATATCTTTGTGGTTGGTTGAGAAGAATCAACGATTAATGGTCACAGGTAAGATGGCCGATAGTAGGTGGCAGGTTGTAGCCCTGTATAGGTGGGTGCCAGTCCCACTCTTATCACAATAGCTTCGTGGTGATTCACGCTAGAGTGCAAATCTAGAGAAGCACACCAAAGGTGTGCCGGAGCTTCTTTTTTTAGAAGAAGCTCAGATTGAAGCCCGCTGGATGGGGCGTTTAGCTGTTAACTAGAAATTTACGGGATCGAGGCCCGTCTGTCTGGGAGGTTTTAGCTTAATTAAAGTGCCTGAGTTGCAATCAGGAGATGTAAGTTAAAGTTTTACATGCCTTCAGGGGCTAGGAGGGTTGAACTCTTATTTAGGGCTTTGAAGGCCCTTGGTTTTGTTAACCTAAGCCTCTTAAAGTATCATTGGGGTTAGGGGTAAGAGGAGTAAGGATGGTAGTAAGAGGGTTGAGATTGTGGTTGTACTTAGTTTAGGTTGGAATCGTCATTTGTGTGTTGTTTGTGTGGTGGTTGGGAACACTGTGAGGGTTGTGATGTAAGATAGTCGTAAGTAAAAGAATAGGCTTAATAGAGCGGAGAGGGCAAGTAGGGCTGCGGTCATTGATAGGTTGTGGGTTGTTAATTCTTGTAAAATTAACCATTTTGGGATAAAGCCTGTTAGCGGGGGGAGCCCTCCTAGAGATATTAGTAGTAAAAATATAAGTGCTATGGTTGAGGGGGAAATTGTTCAAGAGGTGGTTAAATCTTTAATGTTTTTTGCTGTGATGAAGATAAGGATTATAAAGGCAGTAGTTGTTATTATGAGGTATAAAAATAGGTTGAGGAGTATTAAGTTTGAGCTTAGTGTGAGAATTGTAGCTATTCAACCTAGGTGGGCAATTGATGAGAATGCTATGATTTTTCGTGTCTGTGTTTGGTTTATGCCTCCCCACCCTCCGGTCAAGGTTGACAGTAGCCCTATAATTAGAAGTGTATTTGGGTGGATAGCGGGGGCGGCTATATAAAGTAGGGCGAGGGGGGCGAGTTTTTGTCAAGTTGTAATGATTAGTGCTGTTTTTAGTGTTGTGCCTTGTAGGACTTCTGGTAGTCAGAAATGCAGGGGGGCTAGGCCTAGTTTTATGGCTAGAGCTATTGTTATTATGATGCAGGCAGGTTGGTTTGTGAGTTGTGAAATGTCTCAGGTGCTGGTGGATCAGGCATTGATTGTGCTGGCGAATAGGAGTGTGGCTGAGGCAGCAGCTTGGGTAAGGAAATATTTTGTAGCGGCTTCAGTTGCACGGGGATGGTGTTGTTTGGCGATAAGGGGAATAATGGCTAGGGTATTTAGTTCTAATCCGATTCAGGCAAGGAGTCAGTGTGTGCTTGATAGGGTAATGATGGAGCCGGTTGCTACGCTTGAGAGAATCAGTGAAGATATGATTGGGTTCATTAGTATAGGAAGGATTTTAACCAACATTTTCGGGGTATGGGCCCGAAAGCTTAATTAGCTGACTTTACTAGAAAATAGTATAATGAAGTACATAAGATTTTGAGTCTTTTGGTGCAGGTTCGTGTCCTGTTTTTCTAGTGCTTCGAGAAGAAGGAAATAAGGGGATTTTAACCCCTGTGTTTTACTCTATCAAAGTAATCCTTGGGGATTCGGGCATATTTCCTGGTTTATTGTGGGGGGAGTCCTGATAATATTGTTGGGAAAGAGGCATGCCACATTAATAGAGCGAGGGTTAGGGGTAAGAAATTTTTTCATAAGAGGTGTATAAGTTGGTCGTAACGAAAACGAGGGTATGAGGCGCGAGTTCATAAGAATATGATTGTCAGGATAGTTGTTTTTAATATTAGGTTTATTGTGAACACGTCTGGGGGTAGGGAGGTTCCTGGGTTTAGGAAAAGGATGCAGGTTAGGGTATTTATTAGTATGATGTTTGCATATTCAGCTAGGAAAAATAGGGCGAATGGGCCAGCGGCATACTCTACATTAAAGCCAGAGACAAGCTCTGATTCTCCTTCTGTTAAATCAAAGGGGGCCCGGTTTGTTTCTGCTAGTGTTGAGATAAACCATATTATGGCAAGAGGTCATGATGAAATTAGTAGTCATTGGTGTTCTTGTGTAATTGAGAGTATTTGTAGAGTGAAGCCCCCTGTAAGGATAATAATGGTTAGTAAAATAATTCCCAGGGTGACCTCGTATGAGATTGTTTGTGCTACCGCACGTAGGGCGCCAATTAATGGGTATTTTGAGTTGGATGCCCACCCTGATCATAGAATAGAATATACTGCTATGCTTGAGAGGGCTAGTATGAAGAGAAGGCCTAGGTTTATGTCTGCTAAGGTGGCCGGTATTGGGAGGGGGGTTCAAATTATAAGGGCTAGAAATAGGGCTAAGGTCGGGGTTATGATGAAGAGGGCAGGAGAGGAAGAGGAGGGGCGTAAGGGTTCTTTAATAAACAGTTTAATGCCGTCTGCAAATGGTTGTAATAGCCCATAAGGGCCAATGATGTTAGGGCCTTTTCGTAGTTGTATATAACCGAGCACTTTTCGTTCCAGTAGTGTAAGGAAGGCAACAGCTAGTAAGATGGGAATAATATATAATAGGGGATTAATGATATATAAGAGTAATGCATTCATGTATTAGGGAGATGATTTGAACATCTAGTAGAAAGATCTTAGGTCTTTTGCATTCACCTGGCTCTGCCACCCTAATAATTACCCCTTGTCTGGGGGTGTTCTAGGTGCTTTGTTTAGCTTGAGTTTTGTTCAGCTAGTTTTAAGGACGTGTTTATAATATTGGTCCTCTCTTCTTTGTCCTTTCGTACTGAAGAAGTAAGCGTCATAGATAGAAACCGACCTGGATTGCTCCGGTCTGAACTCAGATCACGTAGGACTGTTAATCGTTGAACAAACGAACCTTTAATAGCGGCTACACCATTTGGGTGTCCTGATCCAACATCGAGGTCGTAAACCTTCTTGTCGATAGGGACTCTTGAAGAAGATAGCGCTGTTATCCCTGGGGTAACTTGGTTCGTTGGTCAGTATGACTGGGTCGGCTTTGTACTTTGGCTTGTTAGCCTTGGTGAGAAGTGGTGGTTCTGTGCTCGGAAGTTTTGTTTTGTTCCGAAGTCGCCCCAACTTAAAACTATGGGCTAGGGGCATTAGTGGTGCTTATTAGCGGTCGTTTTAAGCTCCACAGGGTCTTCTCGTCTTATGTGTTTATCCCAGCTTTTGTACTGGGAGATCAGTTTCACTGATTAGCTATAAGAGACAGGTTTGTCCTCATTTAGCCGTTCATACTAGTCTTTATTTAGAAGACAAGTGATTACGCTACCTTTGCACGGTTAGGATACCGCGGCCGTTTAAAAGTTTCACTGGGCAGGCAGGACCTTTAATACTTGTTTAGCTAAAGGCTATGTTTTTGGTAAACAGTTGGGACAAGGTTTTGCTGAATTCCTTTTACAGCTTTTAATCTATCTTTTTAGCACACCGGTGTCGGGTTGACAGTTTTTGTAACAGTTTTGGCTGTTTAATTGTTGTTCCTGTTTTGGTCTGTTAATGTCCAGTAGGTTTTCTATTTCTGGGTCAAGGGGGTGCTTAAGAGAAGGGCTTCTTGTTACTAGTTCTAGCATTAGTTTGTCTATAATAATAGTGTGGCTCGGTAGGTTTTTAGGAGGTGGCAGACACAGGGGGGATTTATTGTCTTTGTGCTGTGACGCTGTGTTTACTGGTGGCTGCTTTAGGGCCTACTGGGCGTAGGTTATGTTGCTTTCTCTCTAAGTCAGGTTGTATCCTATTTCAATGGGGCTGTACCCCCATTGAATACCTTTTAGGTTAAAATGCGTGCTATTGTTTGCTGGAAGTAACCTAAAGTTGAACTAAAATTCATTTATTGAGCAACCAGCTATCACCAAGTTCGTTTGGCTTTTCACCGCTACTACTAGATCTTCCCACTCTTTTGCCACAGAGATGGGTGCACTCTTACAGTTGTCTTGTAGTAGCTCACTTGGTTTCGGGGGTACAGGCTGAAGTTCTCTTTGTCTGTTTTATTCTGGCTGGACCATGATGCAAGAGGTACAAGGGTTTATCTTTGCTTTGTTTTGCTTGTGTGTTTCATTATTCTTTCAGGGTTCCCTTGCGGTACTTTTTCTGTTGCGCCGTTTTGGTTAGGTTCTATCACATATACTAGTTTTGTCGAATGATTTATTTTGTTAATGAGAGGATTTGTTTATGTGATTGGGCTAGTTGTTTGGCTCAAAAAGGTTAGGATCTCACTAACATTTTTCAATTGTAAGTTGAATGCTTTGTTTTAAGCTACTGGTTGTTGTTCCAAGCACGCCTTCCGGTGCGCTTACCTTGTTACGACTTGCCTCATCTATATTGTTAGTATTTTTATATGTTAAGTTTATTTTTGGACGATGAGAGTGACGGGCGGTGTGTGCGCGCTCCAGAGCAAATTTAAGATAAAGACTCTTATTTAGCTTACTTCTAAATCCTCCTTTGGGTGTGTGTTTCATTACACCTTTCGTATTTTTCTGTGGCAGAAAATGTAGCCCATCTCTTCCATTCTATCTGCTACACCTTGACCTGACGTGTTAGTTGTAAACTTTTTTGCCTACTTTGTTTCTTTCACAGGGTAAGCTGACGACGGCGGTATATAGGCTGAGTTGCAAAGAATGGTGGGGTAAAGCGTGGGGTATCGATTATAGGACAGGCTCCTCTAGGATGATGTGGAGCACCGCCAAGTCCTTTGAGTTTCGAGCTTTTCGCTTGTAGTTCTCTGGCGAATGGTTTTGTGTGTTTAACCATCTATGTTTAGGGCTAGGCATAGTAGGGTATCTAATCCTAGTTTGTTTCCTAGCTTTAGTGAGGTTGAATAGTCTTTTATTTGAAGGCATTTTATTGGTGGAGTTCTTGTGCCAATATATTTTACAGTCTTGGCTTGGTTTTCCTTCAATTTTTTTGACATTATTCTGGTCACGCTTTACGCCGAGGGTCATTGTTTTTGGCCTTTCGTATAACCGCGGTGGCTGGCACGAAATTTACCGGCCAAACTTAATCATAGCTAAGTCAAGCTTTCGCTTATTTCTTAATGTTATTCACTGCTGAGTACCCGTGTGGGTGTGGCGTAGCAAGGTGTTGTGGGCTTCGGTTTGTTAGAGATCCTGATACCTGCTCCACTTGGCTATTCGGGGTTGTGTGGGCATTCTCACTGGGGTGTGGAGGCTTGCATGTGTAATTTTGATTAAAAACAATGGCAAGTTTAGGACCAAAACTTTGTGTTTTTGGGGAAATTTGACTCACCCATCTCAGCATCTTCAGTGCTTCGCTTTAAAAATTTTAAGCTACAATAACATAAAATTTTTGTATAAAAGATAAAAAAAATGTATATATAATCATGTTGTAAATATGCATTACGGCACTGATATTAGTATCCACGACTGCATTTACAATCTGTAGAATGCATGAACTGGTCGTGGACAACCGGTAGTTTTAGTTTGGTCAGATCCTGTTTTAGGGGTTTGGCAGGAGTAAATCTGACTAAGTGAGAAATTACCGGTAAGGGGGGTAGGGGGGTTTGCCATAAAAATTAAGTTGTATTTATTTACGTGTATCAAGCTGAACGTCCGCACCTACACCTACACCGACACCTGCGTTGTGGGTGCGCCTGCACCTGTGTACATGTCTGCGTCTGTGAACGCGCCCGCGCACATGCCTGCACTCGCAAACGCACGTGCGCTGCAGGCGCGCCCGCGTGCTCACGTCCACGTCTGCGCACGTTTGCGCTTGCAAACATACGTGCGCTGCAGGCGCGCCCGCGTGCCCACGTCCACGTCTGCGCACACATTTGCACTTGTATTTTCACCTGCGTCGCATGTGTTCACAGGTGCTTTTTCGTACGTTTTAACACGTTTGTTACTAATTTTATGTCATTCAAGCATTAAACGAAATCGCGTGCTCTATACGTGGGAACGTTTATCACGTGCACCGTAGGTCCAGATCGGACGGCAAATTGTAGGCGACCACTTTAGCAAGCGGCTCTGAGATCCACTCCCCCAAAAAAAATAAAAAAGGCCAGATGCATTGGGGGTCGGGATGCTATGATTTCTCGGCAAAGTGTACATTATGCACCAACCAGAAGCATCGTTAAAAGTGAGAAAGTGTTGGGAATCCTTTGACCGCCCCTGAGGTAGGAACCAGAGGCCTTGGAAAAAGTGAGAAATAGCCAACGTACTCCGTGTGTCCCACGGGGCTAGTAACGGGAGTACACGTCATTAAGGGATTGCTGGTTTCTCGGAGATGGCAGAATATAATAGATAACTGTCGAGCAAGAGAGCAGCAGGGGAGAAGGGTGATGGCATCTAATGGGCATGGTTGGGAGAGGGTAGTGTCCTCATGATATGCGTGAGGCGAAGAGGGCAAATGTCCAATTATACATAATATGTGCTAGATCATTCTAATCTAATCTTCTATGATCTGCATGTGTGAAAGAGGAAAATATTCGAGATGTGTTGTAAGTATGAAATCATTAATAATCTGTCTGTTGTGATATGCGTGTGGACAAGAGGTAAATGTCCGATTATACATAGTATGTCTTAGAACCTTAATTTGAAGTCTTTTGTGATATGCATGAGGTTGAAAATTAATTGTTCGATTATTCTTAGTTTGTGATTGATCATTGACTGATTAACCGGATATGATATGCATGAGGACAAGAGGTGAATGTCCGATTATACATAGTATGTGTAAGATCACCAGAAAAGCAATAAAAAGCCGCCAGGGGCGGCCAGATACGGGTGAATTGAGGTAGAGGACAAAAAAGCCGCCAGGGGCGGCCAGATACGGGTGAATTGAGGTAGAGGACAAAAAAGCCGCCAGGGGCGGCCAGATACGGGTGAATTGAGGTAGAGGACAAAAAAGCCGCCAGGGGCGGCCAGATACGGGTGAATTGAGGTAGAGGACAAAAAAGCCGCCAGGGGCGGCCAGATACGGGTGAATTGAGGTAGAGGGCAAAAAAGCCGCCAGGGGCGGCCAGATACGGGTGAATTGAGGTAGAGGGCAAAAAAGCCGCCAGGGGCGGCCAGATACGGGTGAATTGAGGTAGAGGACAAAAAAGCCGCCAGGGGGTAGTTTAAAGTTAGAATGCTAGTTTTGGGGACTAGCGGTGGGGGTTTGAGTCCCCTCTCTCTGATGCCTTAGGGGGTCTTAGTTCCCATCTTTGGCTTACAAGACCAATGCTTTGTCTATTAAGCTACTAAGGCTTAGAGTGGGGCTATCATTTGAGTATTTTATCTTCTAGTTTGGCTGTAATTGGTATGAGGAGGAGGAAAATAGCAAAGTAGAGTATTGAGGCAATTTGTCCGATGATGATGAAGGGGTCCTCTACGGGCTGTCCTCCGATTCACGTGAGGATAATGATATTTGATATAAGGAGTCAAAAGACCCCTTGGGATAGGGGCCGGAAGGTGTTTCCTCGTTGCTTTGATGTATGGAGTATGGGTACGAAGATTAGGATTAGGATTGAAAATAATAAGGCAAGAACGCCTCCTAATTTATTTGGGATTGAGCGTAGGATAGCGTAGGCAAAGAGGAAGTATCACTCGGGTTTAATGTGTGGTGGCGTGACTAAGGGGTTTGCAGGGGTAAAGTTTTCTGGGTCTCCTAGTAAGTTTGGGGAGAAGAGGGCTAGTAGGAGGAGAACGAAGATTAATAATGTTAGGCCTAAAAGGTCTTTATAGGTGTAATAAGGGTGAAATGGGATTTTGTCTGTGTTGGAGTTTAGGCCTGTGGGGTTATTTGATCCTGTTTCGTGGAGGAAAAGGAGGTGAAGTATAGAGGTTCCCATGATAATAAATGGCAGAATAAAATGGAATGAAAAGAATCGGGTGAGTGTTGCGTTGTCTACTGAGAACCCTCCCCAGATTCATTCTACCAAGGTTGTTCCGATATAGGGAATTGCTGAAAGAAGGTTAGTAATGACGGTGGCCCCTCAAAAAGATATCTGGCCCCATGGAAGTACGTAGCCCACAAAGGCTGTTGCCATTACAAGGAGAAGAAGAACGACCCCAATGTTTCAGGTTTCTTTGTATATGTAAGAGCCGTAGTATAAGCCCCGTCCGATATGGAGGTAAATGCAAATAAAGAATATGGAGGCCCCATTGGCGTGCAGGTTTCGGATTAGCCACCCGTATTGTACGTCTCGACAAATGTGTGCGATTGATGAAAATGCTGAAGAGATGTCTGCTGTGTAGTGTATAGCAAGGAATAGGCCAGTTAGGACTTGTGCGATTAGACAAAATCCAAGTAGTGAGCCAAAATTTCATCATGCTGAGATATTTGATGGGGTGGGGAGGTCAATGAATGTGTTGTTTACAATCTTTAGGATTGGGTGAGTTTTTCGTAGGTTGTGGGTCATTAGTTTTTGTAGTTGAATACAACAGTGGTTTTTCGTGCCGCAGGTCTTGGTTAAAGTCCAGGCAAAAATTATGGTTTATTTTATTTTTTTATTATCTTTTTGTTTATTGGGGGGGTTGGTGGCTGTTGCCTCAAACCCATCCCCGCTTTATGGTGCGGTTGGGTTGGTGGTTGCTGCTGCCGTTGGGTGTGGTGTGTTGGTTTGATTGGGTAGTTCTTTTGTTTCTTTGGTCTTATTTTTGATTTATTTAGGGGGAATGTTGGTGGTATTTGCTTATTCTGTAGCGTTGGCGGCTGAGCCCTACCCTGAGACATGGGGGAGCTGGTCTGTTGGGTTGTATGTTGGGGGGTATTTTGTTTTGGTGACGGTGTTGTTTGTGGTATTTGGTGGGGGGTGGGTGGTGGAGGGGTTTGGAGTTGTTGGGGTTGATTGTGTAGGGTTACATTTTGTTCGTGCGGACTTTAGTGGGGTGTCTTTGTTATATTCATGGGGGGGTGGCTGTTTATTAATTTCCGGGTGAGGCTTATTGCTGGCTTTATTTGTTGCGTTAGAGCTGTCACGTGGGTTGGCGCGGGGGGCTTTGCGGGTAATTAGATTAAAATAAAAATGAGCACCGAGGTCATAAATAGGACAAATATGATTAAGTAGGCTTTAATAAGACCTTTGTTGGCAGTAGAAATGCTGTTGACCATGGGGGTGTTGGTTATTGTTAGTATTTTTGGACCAATTTTTTCATACCATAGTTGGTCGTTTAGGTGTGAGGCAAGGTTTTGTCCTTGTATGAGTGAAATGTTTGGGTGGGTTCGGTGAATGATTATGTTGAAGAATCCTAGTTGGTTTGAGAAGTTGTTTAACTTATTATGTTTTGGAGTCAAGAGTGTTGTTGTTTGGGTGGCTAGTTCTAAAGCATATAAAAGGCCTAAGATTGTTACGAGTAATGCGGACAGTTTTATGTTTGTTGATATGGTTAATGCTGTTGTTTTGATTGGAAGAACAGAGGAGATAAGGAGTAAGCCAGTTAAAATGCTTCCTGTTGCGAGGCGAACAAGGGGGTTGGTTAGGGTTTTATTGTTTTCGGAAATGATGACAAGAGTGTTCCCTCGGGAGGTGTTTATTTGTACGTAGAAGATTAGTCGTAGGCTGTAGGCGGCCGTTAGGGCCGTTGCTGTGAGAGTTAGTATTAGGGCTCAGGCGTTAAGGTAGGAGGTATTTATTGTTTCGATGATGGTGTCTTTTGAGAAAAAGCCGGATAGAAAGGGGGTTCCTATTAGGGCAAGGCTGCCGATGGTTAGGCAGGAGGTGGTAACGGGTATTGCTTTGTTAATGCCTCCTATCTTTCGGATGTCCTGTTCGTCTGATAAATTATGAATGATCGACCCAGAACAGAGGAATAACATGGCTTTAAAGAATGCGTGGGTTGAAATATGAAAGAAGGCTAGTTGTGGTTGGTTTAATCCTACGGTGACCATTATCAACCCAAGCTGGCTTGAGGTTGAGAAGGCGATGATTTTTTTAATATCGTTTTGTGTGAGGGCACAAATTGCTGTGAATAAGGTTGTTATTGCACCTAGACAAAGGCAGGTGGATAGGGCTGTTGTGTTTGTTTCTAATAGGGGGTGGAGGCGAATTAGTAGGAATACACCTGCCACAACCATTGTGCTGGAGTGGAGTAAGGCAGAGACGGGAGTAGGACCTTCTATGGCTGCTGGTAATCATGGGTGAAGGCCAAATTGGGCAGACTTTCCTGCGGCAGCTAAGATTAAACCCAAGAGGGGGACAAGGGTGACTGAGTTTGGGTTAGTAAATAGTTGATGAAATTCTCAGGTGGTTGTGTTTATAGCAAGTCAGGCTATTGTTAGGATAAGGCCAATATCCCCAACTCGGTTATAAATGACTGCCTGTAGGGCGGATGAGTTTGCGTCGGAACGTGAGAATCATCACCCGATTAATAGAAAGGATATAATTCCAACCCCCTCCCACCCAATAAAAAGCTGGAAGATATTATTTGCGGTAACAAGAATTAATATAGCTAGTAAGAATAGGAGAAGATACTTAAAAAATCGGTTGATAAAGGGGTCTGAGGTCATATATCATGCGGCAAACTCCAAGATGGATCATGTGACAAAGAGTGCGATGGGTAAAAATGTAATTGCGTAGGTGTCTAGCATGAAGCTAATGTTGATGCTAAAATTAGAGATGTTGATTCAGTGGATGTTTGTAGTTGTGAATTCTAGTCCATAGTTAATGAAGATAAACAGGGGGATTATGCTGGTAAAAAATGCTGTTTGCACAGCTACCTTTACATGGGAGAGGTGTCATTGGTTTTGTAGAGGGTATAGGGTTATTGTGATGGGAATTATTAGGAATAGAAAGGTAGCGGCTATGGTGGTGTGGGGGATGTTGTGCATGTACTTTTACTTGGAATTGCACCAAGAATTTTGGCTCCTAAGACCAATGGATTAAACTCTGATCCTTTAAAAGTGAGGAGTCTGGGGGGTTAATCCCAGGACGCAGAGTTAGCAGTTCTTTGTATACAATACCCCTCGGTCATTAAGAAGGTTTGAACTTCTATTTTTAGATCCACATTCTAATGTTTTTGTTAAACTATGACAACAAGGAAGGGGGCCTATGATTAGTTCGGGTTTTATTATAAGTATAAGTATCGGGAGGATGTGTAGGACCAGTAGCAGGTGTTCTCGGGTGTATGTCGGGTTTGTTTGGATAGCGTGTTGTGGGAGCTTTCCTCGTTGGGTTGTTAAAAATATATGAAGTGAGTAGGTGGCTGTTAAGAGAGTGCCTACTCCTGTTATGAGGATTGTTAGGGGGGACCAGTTGAATAATGATGTTATGATTAGAAGTTCGCCTGTGAGATTAATTGTGGGGGGGAGGGCCATATTTATTAAGTTAGCTATAAGCCACCAGGATATTGTTAGAGGAAGAATAAGTTGCAGGCCGCGGGCTAGAAGGAGTGTTCGGCTATGGGTGCGTTCATAGTTTGTGTTTGCTAGACAAAATAGTATTGATGAGGTAAGGCCGTGGGCAATTATCAGTAAAATTGCTCCTGTTAGGCTTCATGGGGTTTGAATCAAAGCGGCTGCAATTACGAGGCCTATGTGGCTTACTGATGAGTAAGCGATTAAAGATTTTAAGTCAGTTTGTCGTAGGCAGATTGAGCTGGTTATGATGATGCCTCAAATGGCTAGAATAATAAAGGGGTAGTATAGTTTTGTTGAGAGTGGGTTTAGTAGGGGGGTGATTCGAATGATACCGTAGCCTCCGAGTTTCAGTAAAATTGCAGCCAGAACCATTGAGCCAGCGATAGGGGCTTCCACATGGGCTTTTGGGAGTCAGAGGTGGAGGCCATATAAAGGCATTTTCACTAGGAAGGCGATTAAGCAGGCAAGTCATAGTATGTTATTTGTTCATGAGTGGGGGGTTTCTGGTTGAATTAGGTTTATTATTACTATTGAAATGTTGGAGTATTTAGTGTTTAAAAATAGAATAGCAACTAATAGGGGGAGAGATCCAGCAAGTGTGTAAAATAGAAAGTATGTCCCTGCGGAAAGTCGCTCGGCTTGGTTTCCCCATCGTGTAATAACAATGAGGGTGGGAATTAATGTTGTTTCGAATATAATGTAAAATAGGGTGAATTCGGTTGCGGAGAATGTTAATAATAGGGCAACTTGTAGGGTTGTAATGACTACTAAAAAGTTTCGTTTTCGAGCAAGAGGTTCGTGTTGGAGGTGGTTTTGGCTAGCTAGGGCTATTAGTGGGAGAAGTCAGCAGGAAAGGATTATTAATGGGGCGGAAATTGAGTCAATGTTTAGGTAGGAAGAGGAGAATATTATGCTAGGGTTTAGAGGATACTTAAATCAGACTAGACTTATTAGTGCAAGTAGTATTGAGTAGGAGGTGTATATTGTGAAAAGGATGTTTTGTTTTGATAGAAGGGCTGTTGGAATTAATATAAGGGTAGGTAAAAGAATTTTTAGCATTGTAAGAGGTTTAGGTTTTTAAGATGGTCCGAGCCATGTGTTCGAGAGGTTGCCACTAATAAGGCGAGGCCAGTTCCTGCTTCACAGGCAGAAAAAGCAAGGAGGAGAATGGGAGAAATGTTTGTGGAGGGGAGTTGTAGTGTAGATGAGAATGCTGTAAGTGCTATAAAGAGGGCTAATATTATGGCTTCGATACAGAGTAGTGCGGAAACTAAGTGTGTTCGGTGTAGGGCCAACCCTAAAATTCCGAGTACGAAGGCAGAGGAAAAGGTAAAATATGTTGTCATATGGCAGTCCAGGGTTAAAACCTGGGGCTACTAAGTCGAAATTAGTTGTTTTATTTATACTAACTGCCTACTCTGCCCACTCTAGCCCCCCTGCTAATCATTCGTAAATTAAGCCTAGTGTTAGAAGAATAATGATTGCGGATATTCAGATTAAAGTGGTTGTTGGTTGTATAAGGTTTATGGCTCATGGGATCGGAAGGAGTAGCGCAATTTCTAGGTCGAATAGAAGAAATAGGATTGCAACTAGGAAGAATCGAAGCGAGAATGGTAGACGGGCGGTTCCTAATGGGTCGAAGCCGCATTCATATGGGGAGAGTTTTTCTGTGTCTGGTGATATTTGTGGTAATCAAAAGCTAATAGTAATTAAGATAACTATAAGGGTTGTTGTAATTAAGAATATGGTTGTTATATTCATTACTCTTTCTTAAGGTTTTATTAAGGCTTAGTGATTGGAAATCACTTGTACTGGTTGATACTAAAAGAGCAAGAGCCTCATCAGTAAATTGAGATGTAAAGGAACAGTCATACAACGTCTACGAAATGTCAGTATCATGCGGCGGCTTCAAATCCGAAGTGGTGGTTTGTTGTGAAGTGATATATGATCTGTCGTAGTAAGCAAACAATTAAAAAAGTTGATCCAATAATTACGTGGAGGCCATGGAAGCCTGTTGCCACAAAGAATGTTGACCCGTAAACGCTATCTGAAATAGCGAAAGGGGCTTCATAGTATTCTATGGCTTGGAGGGCGGTGAAGTAAAGGCCCAAGGCAATGGTTAGTGTAAGGGCTTGAATTGCTTCTTTTCGATTATTTTCTATAATAGAATGGTGGGCTCATGTTACGGTAACACCAGAGGCTAGGAGTACAGCTGTGTTTAGAAGGGGTACTTCAAATGGGTTTAATGGGTGAATTCCGCTAGGGGGTCAACAGCCCCCAAGCTCCGGGGTTGGGGCCAGGCTTGAGTGGTAGAAAGCTCAGAAAAAGCCGATAAAAAAGAAGACCTCTGATGTAATAAAAAGGATTATCCCGTATCGGAGGCCTTTTTGTACAGGGACCGTGTGGTGGCCTTGAAAGGTTCCCTCACGGGTGATATCTCGCCACCATTGTAGTATTGTTAGAAGGAGGATAATTAGGCCGATATTCATTAATAGTATATTGTTGAAGTGAAATCAGACGGCGAGTCCGGATGTTATAAGTAAGGCAGCGATTGCGCCTGTTAGGGGCCAGGGGCTTTGGTCTACTATATGATAGGCATGTGCTTGGTGGATCATTAAGTATTTTCTTGTAGGTATAGGCTTAATAGTAAAGTGAAGACGTAGGCTTGAATAATTGCTACTGCGACCTCTAGAATAGTTAAAAGTAAGAGGACAATAAAGGTTAGTGTTGCGGTTGCAGTTATTATGGGTAGTATTACAAATACGGCGGTAGAAATAAGTTGGATTAGCAGGTGACCTGCTGTTAAGTTGGCTGTTAGTCGAACGCCTAGTGCAAGAGGGCGAATGAGTAGGCTAATTGTTTCGATAATAATGAGAACAGGTACGAGAGGGGTTGGGGTGCCTTCTGGTAGAAGGTGGCCTAATGAAAGGGTTGGTTGATTGCGTAAGCCAATTAATACAGTTGCTAGTCATAAGGGTACTGCTAAACCCATATTTATTGATAGCTGGGTAGTTGGGGTGAATGTATAAGGGAAAAGTCCTAGCAAATTGAATAGGAGAAGGAATAATATAAGTGAGGTTAAGAGTGCGGCTCATTTGTGGCCTGGTTTGTTTAGGGGTAATATAAGTTGTTTTACAAATATAAAGATTGCTCATGTTTGTACCGTTTCTAGCCGATTTAAGATAAGTCGGCTTGTTTTTGTAAAAATTAGGGTTGGTGGCAGGATTATTGCTAGGGTGATAAGGGGGATTCCAAGGAGTTGTGGGCTTAAAAATTGGTCGAAGAAGCTTAAATTCATGGTCAGTTTCAAGGTGAGGCTTTAGGTGTGGGGGTGTTTTGGATTGGGAGATTTTGAGAGGTTATTATTAAAGTTTTGGTTTGGAGAATTGTTAATAAGATTGTTCATGAAAGTAGGAGGATTATTAATCAGGGGGCAGGGTTTAATTGAGGCATATCACTAAGGGGGCAGGTGTTGTCTCCTTCTTTAGCTTAAAAGGCTAACGCTGATAAAAGCTTCTTAGTGATGCAGTGAGTATTGTTGTGGTTCAGTCTTCAAAGTGTTTTAGTGGAATTGCTTCTACTACAATGGGCATGAAGCTGTGGTTAGATCCGCAGATTTCTGAGCATTGTCCATAGAACAAGCCTGGGTGAGAAGTGATAAAGGTTGTTTGATTTAGTCGTCCGGGAATGGCATCTGTTTTAATGCCGAGGGCGGGTACGGCCCATGAGTGCAGGACATCTTCTGCGGAGATTAGTATGCGAATTGGGGATTCTATTGGAACTACTATTCGGTGATCTACTTCTAATAGACGGAGGTGTCCTTGAGGGAGGTCTTGTGAGGGAATTATGTAAGAGTCAAATGCGAGATCTTGATAGTCTGTGTACTCATAGCTCCAATATCATTGGTGGCCGAGAGCTTTAACAGTTAGGTGTGGGTTGTTGATTTCATCTATGAGGTAGAGAATGCGAAGGGAAGGGAGGGCAATTAAGATTAAAATGATTGCAGGAAGAATTGTTCAGATTATTTCTACTTCTTGGGCGTCTATGGTATTTGTGTGTGTTAGCTTTGTTGTTATTATTAAAGAAATAATGTATAATACTAAAGCACTAATTAAGAAGACAATTATAATGGCGTGGTCATGAAAATGTAAGAGCTCTTCTATAATGGGAGATGCTGCGTCTTGAAATCCGAGTTGAGCGGGGTGTGCCATCATGAGGCCCATAGGGGCTAACCTATAACTTAGCTCTGACAGGGCTACATAATAAATTTACTAGGGTCTCATGAGAAAGAAGCATCTTGGCTATGTGATTGGCTTGAAACCAGTAGAAGGCGGTTCGATTCCTCCCTTTCTTGAGTTTGTTTGTACATATGTTGGTTCTTCGTAAGTGTGATAAGGGGGTGGGCAGCCGTGAAGTCATTCTAGGTTTGTGTTTGTTAGTTCTAGGGCGAAAACTTCTCGTTTAGCTGCGAATGCTTCTCAAATGATAAACATTATTATGATTACGGCTACTAGAGAAATTAGTGAGCCAATTGATGATAAAGTATTTCAGATGGTATATGCGTCAGGATAGTCGGAGTAACGGCGGGGCATTCCTGATAGCCCAAGGAAGTGTTGAGGGAAGAAGGTCAGATTAACCCCGGCAAATATGACACCAAATTGGACTTTTGTTCAAGTTTGATGAAGTGTATAGCCTGAAAATAGGGGAAATCAATGTACAAAGCCTCCTATGATTGCAAATACGGCACCTATGGATAATACATAGTGGAAATGAGCTACGACGTAATATGTGTCATGAAGAACAATGTCTAAGGATGAGTTGGCAAGTACAATGCCTGTTAGGCCTCCCACAGTAAATAGGAAAATGAAGCCCAGGGCCCAGAGTATGGCAGCATCTCATTTGATTATGCCCCCATGTAAAGTTGCGAGCCAGCTAAATACCTTTACACCTGTTGGAATTGCGATGATTATTGTGGCGGAAGTGAAATATGCTCGGGTATCGACATCCATTCCAACGGTAAATATGTGGTGGGCTCATACGATAAAGCCTAAGAAGCCGATAGATATTATGGCTCATACTATACCCATGTAGCCGAAAGGTTCTTTTTTTCCAGCATAATAGGTTACAATGTGTGAGATTATTCCAAAGCCAGGAAGAATCAAAATGTAGACTTCTGGGTGACCAAAGAACCAAAACAGATGTTGGTATAAAATTGGGTCCCCCCCACCTGCAGGATCGAAGAAAGATGTGTTTAAATTTCGGTCTGTTAGTAGTATTGTGATACCGGCGGCAAGGACGGGTAGTGATAGTAAAAGTAGAACTGCCGTGATTATTACTGATCATACGAATAGAGGGGTTTGGTATTGGGTTATGGAGGGTGGTTTTATGTTGATGCAGGTAGTAATAAAGTTAATGGCCCCAAGAATTGAGGAGACTCCCGCGAGGTGGAGGGAGAAGATGGTTAGATCTACAGAGGCCCCGGCATGGGCTAAGTTCCCGGCTAAGGGAGGGTAGACGGTTCACCCGGTGCCGGCCCCGGCTTCCACCCCCGAGGATGCAAGTAGCAGTAATAGAGAAGGAGGGAGAAGTCAAAAACTCATGTTGTTTATTCGTGGGAAGGCCATATCTGGCGCCCCAATTATTAGGGGGACTAGTCAATTTCCGAACCCGCCGATTATTACAGGCATTACTATAAAGAAAATTATGACAAAAGCATGGGCTGTTACAATGACGTTATAGATCTGATCATCGCCTAGCAGGGCGCCAGGTTGACTTAGTTCAGCCCGAATTAACAGGCTAAGTGCTGTACCAACTATTCCTGCTCAAGCTCCGAAGATTAAGTATAAGGTGCCGATATCTTTGTGGTTGGTTGAGAAGAATCAACGATTAATGGTCACAGGTAAGATGGCCGATAGTAGGTGGCAGGTTGTAGCCCTGTATAGGTGGGTGCCAGTCCCACTCTTATCACAATAGCTTCGTGGTGATTCACGCTAGAGTGCAAATCTAGAGAAGCACACCAAAGGTGTGCCGGAGCTTCTTTTTTTAGAAGAAGCTCAGATTGAAGCCCGCTGGATGGGGCGTTTAGCTGTTAACTAGAAATTTACGGGATCGAGGCCCGTCTGTCTGGGAGGTTTTAGCTTAATTAAAGTGCCTGAGTTGCAATCAGGAGATGTAAGTTAAAGTTTTACATGCCTTCAGGGGCTAGGAGGGTTGAACTCTTATTTAGGGCTTTGAAGGCCCTTGGTTTTGTTAACCTAAGCCTCTTAAAGTATCATTGGGGTTAGGGGTAAGAGGAGTAAGGATGGTAGTAAGAGGGTTGAGATTGTGGTTGTACTTAGTTTAGGTTGGAATCGTCATTTGTGTGTTGTTTGTGTGGTGGTTGGGAACACTGTGAGGGTTGTGATGTAAGATAGTCGTAAGTAAAAGAATAGGCTTAATAGAGCGGAGAGGGCAAGTAGGGCTGCGGTCATTGATAGGTTGTGGGTTGTTAATTCTTGTAAAATTAACCATTTTGGGATAAAGCCTGTTAGCGGGGGGAGCCCTCCTAGAGATATTAGTAGTAAAAATATAAGTGCTATGGTTGAGGGGGAAATTGTTCAAGAGGTGGTTAAATCTTTAATGTTTTTTGCTGTGATGAAGATAAGGATTATAAAGGCAGTAGTTGTTATTATGAGGTATAAAAATAGGTTGAGGAGTATTAAGTTTGAGCTTAGTGTGAGAATTGTAGCTATTCAACCTAGGTGGGCAATTGATGAGAATGCTATGATTTTTCGTGTCTGTGTTTGGTTTATGCCTCCCCACCCTCCGGTCAAGGTTGACAGTAGCCCTATAATTAGAAGTGTATTTGGGTGGATAGCGGGGGCGGCTATATAAAGTAGGGCGAGGGGGGCGAGTTTTTGTCAAGTTGTAATGATTAGTGCTGTTTTTAGTGTTGTGCCTTGTAGGACTTCTGGTAGTCAGAAATGCAGGGGGGCTAGGCCTAGTTTTATGGCTAGAGCTATTGTTATTATGATGCAGGCAGGTTGGTTTGTGAGTTGTGAAATGTCTCAGGTGCTGGTGGATCAGGCATTGATTGTGCTGGCGAATAGGAGTGTGGCTGAGGCAGCAGCTTGGGTAAGGAAATATTTTGTAGCGGCTTCAGTTGCACGGGGATGGTGTTGTTTGGCGATAAGGGGAATAATGGCTAGGGTATTTAGTTCTAATCCGATTCAGGCAAGGAGTCAGTGTGTGCTTGATAGGGTAATGATGGAGCCGGTTGCTACGCTTGAGAGAATCAGTGAAGATATGATTGGGTTCATTAGTATAGGAAGGATTTTAACCAACATTTTCGGGGTATGGGCCCGAAAGCTTAATTAGCTGACTTTACTAGAAAATAGTATAATGAAGTACATAAGATTTTGAGTCTTTTGGTGCAGGTTCGTGTCCTGTTTTTCTAGTGCTTCGAGAAGAAGGAAATAAGGGGATTTTAACCCCTGTGTTTTACTCTATCAAAGTAATCCTTGGGGATTCGGGCATATTTCCTGGTTTATTGTGGGGGGAGTCCTGATAATATTGTTGGGAAAGAGGCATGCCACATTAATAGAGCGAGGGTTAGGGGTAAGAAATTTTTTCATAAGAGGTGTATAAGTTGGTCGTAACGAAAACGAGGGTATGAGGCGCGAGTTCATAAGAATATGATTGTCAGGATAGTTGTTTTTAATATTAGGTTTATTGTGAACACGTCTGGGGGTAGGGAGGTTCCTGGGTTTAGGAAAAGGATGCAGGTTAGGGTATTTATTAGTATGATGTTTGCATATTCAGCTAGGAAAAATAGGGCGAATGGGCCAGCGGCATACTCTACATTAAAGCCAGAGACAAGCTCTGATTCTCCTTCTGTTAAATCAAAGGGGGCCCGGTTTGTTTCTGCTAGTGTTGAGATAAACCATATTATGGCAAGAGGTCATGATGAAATTAGTAGTCATTGGTGTTCTTGTGTAATTGAGAGTATTTGTAGAGTGAAGCCCCCTGTAAGGATAATAATGGTTAGTAAAATAATTCCCAGGGTGACCTCGTATGAGATTGTTTGTGCTACCGCACGTAGGGCGCCAATTAATGGGTATTTTGAGTTGGATGCCCACCCTGATCATAGAATAGAATATACTGCTATGCTTGAGAGGGCTAGTATGAAGAGAAGGCCTAGGTTTATGTCTGCTAAGGTGGCCGGTATTGGGAGGGGGGTTCAAATTATAAGGGCTAGAAATAGGGCTAAGGTCGGGGTTATGATGAAGAGGGCAGGAGAGGAAGAGGAGGGGCGTAAGGGTTCTTTAATAAACAGTTTAATGCCGTCTGCAAATGGTTGTAATAGCCCATAAGGGCCAATGATGTTAGGGCCTTTTCGTAGTTGTATATAACCGAGCACTTTTCGTTCCAGTAGTGTAAGGAAGGCAACAGCTAGTAAGATGGGAATAATATATAATAGGGGATTAATGATATATAAGAGTAATGCATTCATGTATTAGGGAGATGATTTGAACATCTAGTAGAAAGATCTTAGGTCTTTTGCATTCACCTGGCTCTGCCACCCTAATAATTACCCCTTGTCTGGGGGTGTTCTAGGTGCTTTGTTTAGCTTGAGTTTTGTTCAGCTAGTTTTAAGGACGTGTTTATAATATTGGTCCTCTCTTCTTTGTCCTTTCGTACTGAAGAAGTAAGCGTCATAGATAGAAACCGACCTGGATTGCTCCGGTCTGAACTCAGATCACGTAGGACTGTTAATCGTTGAACAAACGAACCTTTAATAGCGGCTACACCATTTGGGTGTCCTGATCCAACATCGAGGTCGTAAACCTTCTTGTCGATAGGGACTCTTGAAGAAGATAGCGCTGTTATCCCTGGGGTAACTTGGTTCGTTGGTCAGTATGACTGGGTCGGCTTTGTACTTTGGCTTGTTAGCCTTGGTGAGAAGTGGTGGTTCTGTGCTCGGAAGTTTTGTTTTGTTCCGAAGTCGCCCCAACTTAAAACTATGGGCTAGGGGCATTAGTGGTGCTTATTAGCGGTCGTTTTAAGCTCCACAGGGTCTTCTCGTCTTATGTGTTTATCCCAGCTTTTGTACTGGGAGATCAGTTTCACTGATTAGCTATAAGAGACAGGTTTGTCCTCATTTAGCCGTTCATACTAGTCTTTATTTAGAAGACAAGTGATTACGCTACCTTTGCACGGTTAGGATACCGCGGCCGTTTAAAAGTTTCACTGGGCAGGCAGGACCTTTAATACTTGTTTAGCTAAAGGCTATGTTTTTGGTAAACAGTTGGGACAAGGTTTTGCTGAATTCCTTTTACAGCTTTTAATCTATCTTTTTAGCACACCGGTGTCGGGTTGACAGTTTTTGTAACAGTTTTGGCTGTTTAATTGTTGTTCCTGTTTTGGTCTGTTAATGTCCAGTAGGTTTTCTATTTCTGGGTCAAGGGGGTGCTTAAGAGAAGGGCTTCTTGTTACTAGTTCTAGCATTAGTTTGTCTATAATAATAGTGTGGCTCGGTAGGTTTTTAGGAGGTGGCAGACACAGGGGGGATTTATTGTCTTTGTGCTGTGACGCTGTGTTTACTGGTGGCTGCTTTAGGGCCTACTGGGCGTAGGTTATGTTGCTTTCTCTCTAAGTCAGGTTGTATCCTATTTCAATGGGGCTGTACCCCCATTGAATACCTTTTAGGTTAAAATGCGTGCTATTGTTTGCTGGAAGTAACCTAAAGTTGAACTAAAATTCATTTATTGAGCAACCAGCTATCACCAAGTTCGTTTGGCTTTTCACCGCTACTACTAGATCTTCCCACTCTTTTGCCACAGAGATGGGTGCACTCTTACAGTTGTCTTGTAGTAGCTCACTTGGTTTCGGGGGTACAGGCTGAAGTTCTCTTTGTCTGTTTTATTCTGGCTGGACCATGATGCAAGAGGTACAAGGGTTTATCTTTGCTTTGTTTTGCTTGTGTGTTTCATTATTCTTTCAGGGTTCCCTTGCGGTACTTTTTCTGTTGCGCCGTTTTGGTTAGGTTCTATCACATATACTAGTTTTGTCGAATGATTTATTTTGTTAATGAGAGGATTTGTTTATGTGATTGGGCTAGTTGTTTGGCTCAAAAAGGTTAGGATCTCACTAACATTTTTCAATTGTAAGTTGAATGCTTTGTTTTAAGCTACTGGTTGTTGTTCCAAGCACGCCTTCCGGTGCGCTTACCTTGTTACGACTTGCCTCATCTATATTGTTAGTATTTTTATATGTTAAGTTTATTTTTGGACGATGAGAGTGACGGGCGGTGTGTGCGCGCTCCAGAGCAAATTTAAGATAAAGACTCTTATTTAGCTTACTTCTAAATCCTCCTTTGGGTGTGTGTTTCATTACACCTTTCGTATTTTTCTGTGGCAGAAAATGTAGCCCATCTCTTCCATTCTATCTGCTACACCTTGACCTGACGTGTTAGTTGTAAACTTTTTTGCCTACTTTGTTTCTTTCACAGGGTAAGCTGACGACGGCGGTATATAGGCTGAGTTGCAAAGAATGGTGGGGTAAAGCGTGGGGTATCGATTATAGGACAGGCTCCTCTAGGATGATGTGGAGCACCGCCAAGTCCTTTGAGTTTCGAGCTTTTCGCTTGTAGTTCTCTGGCGAATGGTTTTGTGTGTTTAACCATCTATGTTTAGGGCTAGGCATAGTAGGGTATCTAATCCTAGTTTGTTTCCTAGCTTTAGTGAGGTTGAATAGTCTTTTATTTGAAGGCATTTTATTGGTGGAGTTCTTGTGCCAATATATTTTACAGTCTTGGCTTGGTTTTCCTTCAATTTTTTTGACATTATTCTGGTCACGCTTTACGCCGAGGGTCATTGTTTTTGGCCTTTCGTATAACCGCGGTGGCTGGCACGAAATTTACCGGCCAAACTTAATCATAGCTAAGTCAAGCTTTCGCTTATTTCTTAATGTTATTCACTGCTGAGTACCCGTGTGGGTGTGGCGTAGCAAGGTGTTGTGGGCTTCGGTTTGTTAGAGATCCTGATACCTGCTCCACTTGGCTATTCGGGGTTGTGTGGGCATTCTCACTGGGGTGTGGAGGCTTGCATGTGTAATTTTGATTAAAAACAATGGCAAGTTTAGGACCAAAACTTTGTGTTTTTGGGGAAATTTGACTCACCCATCTCAGCATCTTCAGTGCTTCGCTTTAAAAATTTTAAGCTACAATAACATAAAATTTTTGTATAAAAGATAAAAAAAATGTATATATAATCATGTTGTAAATATGCATTACGGCACTGATATTAGTATCCACGACTGCATTTACAATCTGTAGAATGCATGAACTGGTCGTGGACAACCGGTAGTTTTAGTTTGGTCAGATCCTGTTTTAGGGGTTTGGCAGGAGTAAATCTGACTAAGTGAGAAATTACCGGTAAGGGGGGTAGGGGGGTTTGCCATAAAAATTAAGTTGTATTTATTTACGTGTATCAAGCTGAACGTCCGCACCTACACCTACACCGACACCTGCGTTGTGGGTGCGCCTGCACCTGTGTACATGTCTGCGTCTGTGAACGCGCCCGCGCACATGCCTGCACTCGCAAACGCACGTGCGCTGCAGGCGCGCCCGCGTGCTCACGTCCACGTCTGCGCACGTTTGCGCTTGCAAACATACGTGCGCTGCAGGCGCGCCCGCGTGCCCACGTCCACGTCTGCGCACACATTTGCACTTGTATTTTCACCTGCGTCGCATGTGTTCACAGGTGCTTTTTCGTACGTTTTAACACGTTTGTTACTAATTTTATGTCATTCAAGCATTAAACGAAATCGCGTGCTCTATACGTGGGAACGTTTATCACGTGCACCGTA
>NW_027101449.1:0-32562 GCF_035046505.1 Tiliqua scincoides | reverse complement strand
TTGCTGAAAGAAGGTTAGTAATGACGGTGGCCCCTCAAAAAGATATCTGGCCCCATGGAAGTACGTAGCCCACAAAGGCTGTTGCCATTACAAGGAGAAGAAGAACGACCCCAATGTTTCAGGTTTCTTTGTATATGTAAGAGCCGTAGTATAAGCCCCGTCCGATATGGAGGTAAATGCAAATAAAGAATATGGAGGCCCCATTGGCGTGCAGGTTTCGGATTAGCCACCCGTATTGTACGTCTCGACAAATGTGTGCGATTGATGAAAATGCTGAAGAGATGTCTGCTGTGTAGTGTATAGCAAGGAATAGGCCAGTTAGGACTTGTGCGATTAGACAAAATCCAAGTAGTGAGCCAAAATTTCATCATGCTGAGATATTTGATGGGGTGGGGAGGTCAATGAATGTGTTGTTTACAATCTTTAGGATTGGGTGAGTTTTTCGTAGGTTGTGGGTCATTAGTTTTTGTAGTTGAATACAACAGTGGTTTTTCGTGCCGCAGGTCTTGGTTAAAGTCCAGGCAAAAATTATGGTTTATTTTATTTTTTTATTATCTTTTTGTTTATTGGGGGGGTTGGTGGCTGTTGCCTCAAACCCATCCCCGCTTTATGGTGCGGTTGGGTTGGTGGTTGCTGCTGCCGTTGGGTGTGGTGTGTTGGTTTGATTGGGTAGTTCTTTTGTTTCTTTGGTCTTATTTTTGATTTATTTAGGGGGAATGTTGGTGGTATTTGCTTATTCTGTAGCGTTGGCGGCTGAGCCCTACCCTGAGACATGGGGGAGCTGGTCTGTTGGGTTGTATGTTGGGGGGTATTTTGTTTTGGTGACGGTGTTGTTTGTGGTATTTGGTGGGGGGTGGGTGGTGGAGGGGTTTGGAGTTGTTGGGGTTGATTGTGTAGGGTTACATTTTGTTCGTGCGGACTTTAGTGGGGTGTCTTTGTTATATTCATGGGGGGGTGGCTGTTTATTAATTTCCGGGTGAGGCTTATTGCTGGCTTTATTTGTTGCGTTAGAGCTGTCACGTGGGTTGGCGCGGGGGGCTTTGCGGGTAATTAGATTAAAATAAAAATGAGCACCGAGGTCATAAATAGGACAAATATGATTAAGTAGGCTTTAATAAGACCTTTGTTGGCAGTAGAAATGCTGTTGACCATGGGGGTGTTGGTTATTGTTAGTATTTTTGGACCAATTTTTTCATACCATAGTTGGTCGTTTAGGTGTGAGGCAAGGTTTTGTCCTTGTATGAGTGAAATGTTTGGGTGGGTTCGGTGAATGATTATGTTGAAGAATCCTAGTTGGTTTGAGAAGTTGTTTAACTTATTATGTTTTGGAGTCAAGAGTGTTGTTGTTTGGGTGGCTAGTTCTAAAGCATATAAAAGGCCTAAGATTGTTACGAGTAATGCGGACAGTTTTATGTTTGTTGATATGGTTAATGCTGTTGTTTTGATTGGAAGAACAGAGGAGATAAGGAGTAAGCCAGTTAAAATGCTTCCTGTTGCGAGGCGAACAAGGGGGTTGGTTAGGGTTTTATTGTTTTCGGAAATGATGACAAGAGTGTTCCCTCGGGAGGTGTTTATTTGTACGTAGAAGATTAGTCGTAGGCTGTAGGCGGCCGTTAGGGCCGTTGCTGTGAGAGTTAGTATTAGGGCTCAGGCGTTAAGGTAGGAGGTATTTATTGTTTCGATGATGGTGTCTTTTGAGAAAAAGCCGGATAGAAAGGGGGTTCCTATTAGGGCAAGGCTGCCGATGGTTAGGCAGGAGGTGGTAACGGGTATTGCTTTGTTAATGCCTCCTATCTTTCGGATGTCCTGTTCGTCTGATAAATTATGAATGATCGACCCAGAACAGAGGAATAACATGGCTTTAAAGAATGCGTGGGTTGAAATATGAAAGAAGGCTAGTTGTGGTTGGTTTAATCCTACGGTGACCATTATCAACCCAAGCTGGCTTGAGGTTGAGAAGGCGATGATTTTTTTAATATCGTTTTGTGTGAGGGCACAAATTGCTGTGAATAAGGTTGTTATTGCACCTAGACAAAGGCAGGTGGATAGGGCTGTTGTGTTTGTTTCTAATAGGGGGTGGAGGCGAATTAGTAGGAATACACCTGCCACAACCATTGTGCTGGAGTGGAGTAAGGCAGAGACGGGAGTAGGACCTTCTATGGCTGCTGGTAATCATGGGTGAAGGCCAAATTGGGCAGACTTTCCTGCGGCAGCTAAGATTAAACCCAAGAGGGGGACAAGGGTGACTGAGTTTGGGTTAGTAAATAGTTGATGAAATTCTCAGGTGGTTGTGTTTATAGCAAGTCAGGCTATTGTTAGGATAAGGCCAATATCCCCAACTCGGTTATAAATGACTGCCTGTAGGGCGGATGAGTTTGCGTCGGAACGTGAGAATCATCACCCGATTAATAGAAAGGATATAATTCCAACCCCCTCCCACCCAATAAAAAGCTGGAAGATATTATTTGCGGTAACAAGAATTAATATAGCTAGTAAGAATAGGAGAAGATACTTAAAAAATCGGTTGATAAAGGGGTCTGAGGTCATATATCATGCGGCAAACTCCAAGATGGATCATGTGACAAAGAGTGCGATGGGTAAAAATGTAATTGCGTAGGTGTCTAGCATGAAGCTAATGTTGATGCTAAAATTAGAGATGTTGATTCAGTGGATGTTTGTAGTTGTGAATTCTAGTCCATAGTTAATGAAGATAAACAGGGGGATTATGCTGGTAAAAAATGCTGTTTGCACAGCTACCTTTACATGGGAGAGGTGTCATTGGTTTTGTAGAGGGTATAGGGTTATTGTGATGGGAATTATTAGGAATAGAAAGGTAGCGGCTATGGTGGTGTGGGGGATGTTGTGCATGTACTTTTACTTGGAATTGCACCAAGAATTTTGGCTCCTAAGACCAATGGATTAAACTCTGATCCTTTAAAAGTGAGGAGTCTGGGGGGTTAATCCCAGGACGCAGAGTTAGCAGTTCTTTGTATACAATACCCCTCGGTCATTAAGAAGGTTTGAACTTCTATTTTTAGATCCACATTCTAATGTTTTTGTTAAACTATGACAACAAGGAAGGGGGCCTATGATTAGTTCGGGTTTTATTATAAGTATAAGTATCGGGAGGATGTGTAGGACCAGTAGCAGGTGTTCTCGGGTGTATGTCGGGTTTGTTTGGATAGCGTGTTGTGGGAGCTTTCCTCGTTGGGTTGTTAAAAATATATGAAGTGAGTAGGTGGCTGTTAAGAGAGTGCCTACTCCTGTTATGAGGATTGTTAGGGGGGACCAGTTGAATAATGATGTTATGATTAGAAGTTCGCCTGTGAGATTAATTGTGGGGGGGAGGGCCATATTTATTAAGTTAGCTATAAGCCACCAGGATATTGTTAGAGGAAGAATAAGTTGCAGGCCGCGGGCTAGAAGGAGTGTTCGGCTATGGGTGCGTTCATAGTTTGTGTTTGCTAGACAAAATAGTATTGATGAGGTAAGGCCGTGGGCAATTATCAGTAAAATTGCTCCTGTTAGGCTTCATGGGGTTTGAATCAAAGCGGCTGCAATTACGAGGCCTATGTGGCTTACTGATGAGTAAGCGATTAAAGATTTTAAGTCAGTTTGTCGTAGGCAGATTGAGCTGGTTATGATGATGCCTCAAATGGCTAGAATAATAAAGGGGTAGTATAGTTTTGTTGAGAGTGGGTTTAGTAGGGGGGTGATTCGAATGATACCGTAGCCTCCGAGTTTCAGTAAAATTGCAGCCAGAACCATTGAGCCAGCGATAGGGGCTTCCACATGGGCTTTTGGGAGTCAGAGGTGGAGGCCATATAAAGGCATTTTCACTAGGAAGGCGATTAAGCAGGCAAGTCATAGTATGTTATTTGTTCATGAGTGGGGGGTTTCTGGTTGAATTAGGTTTATTATTACTATTGAAATGTTGGAGTATTTAGTGTTTAAAAATAGAATAGCAACTAATAGGGGGAGAGATCCAGCAAGTGTGTAAAATAGAAAGTATGTCCCTGCGGAAAGTCGCTCGGCTTGGTTTCCCCATCGTGTAATAACAATGAGGGTGGGAATTAATGTTGTTTCGAATATAATGTAAAATAGGGTGAATTCGGTTGCGGAGAATGTTAATAATAGGGCAACTTGTAGGGTTGTAATGACTACTAAAAAGTTTCGTTTTCGAGCAAGAGGTTCGTGTTGGAGGTGGTTTTGGCTAGCTAGGGCTATTAGTGGGAGAAGTCAGCAGGAAAGGATTATTAATGGGGCGGAAATTGAGTCAATGTTTAGGTAGGAAGAGGAGAATATTATGCTAGGGTTTAGAGGATACTTAAATCAGACTAGACTTATTAGTGCAAGTAGTATTGAGTAGGAGGTGTATATTGTGAAAAGGATGTTTTGTTTTGATAGAAGGGCTGTTGGAATTAATATAAGGGTAGGTAAAAGAATTTTTAGCATTGTAAGAGGTTTAGGTTTTTAAGATGGTCCGAGCCATGTGTTCGAGAGGTTGCCACTAATAAGGCGAGGCCAGTTCCTGCTTCACAGGCAGAAAAAGCAAGGAGGAGAATGGGAGAAATGTTTGTGGAGGGGAGTTGTAGTGTAGATGAGAATGCTGTAAGTGCTATAAAGAGGGCTAATATTATGGCTTCGATACAGAGTAGTGCGGAAACTAAGTGTGTTCGGTGTAGGGCCAACCCTAAAATTCCGAGTACGAAGGCAGAGGAAAAGGTAAAATATGTTGTCATATGGCAGTCCAGGGTTAAAACCTGGGGCTACTAAGTCGAAATTAGTTGTTTTATTTATACTAACTGCCTACTCTGCCCACTCTAGCCCCCCTGCTAATCATTCGTAAATTAAGCCTAGTGTTAGAAGAATAATGATTGCGGATATTCAGATTAAAGTGGTTGTTGGTTGTATAAGGTTTATGGCTCATGGGATCGGAAGGAGTAGCGCAATTTCTAGGTCGAATAGAAGAAATAGGATTGCAACTAGGAAGAATCGAAGCGAGAATGGTAGACGGGCGGTTCCTAATGGGTCGAAGCCGCATTCATATGGGGAGAGTTTTTCTGTGTCTGGTGATATTTGTGGTAATCAAAAGCTAATAGTAATTAAGATAACTATAAGGGTTGTTGTAATTAAGAATATGGTTGTTATATTCATTACTCTTTCTTAAGGTTTTATTAAGGCTTAGTGATTGGAAATCACTTGTACTGGTTGATACTAAAAGAGCAAGAGCCTCATCAGTAAATTGAGATGTAAAGGAACAGTCATACAACGTCTACGAAATGTCAGTATCATGCGGCGGCTTCAAATCCGAAGTGGTGGTTTGTTGTGAAGTGATATATGATCTGTCGTAGTAAGCAAACAATTAAAAAAGTTGATCCAATAATTACGTGGAGGCCATGGAAGCCTGTTGCCACAAAGAATGTTGACCCGTAAACGCTATCTGAAATAGCGAAAGGGGCTTCATAGTATTCTATGGCTTGGAGGGCGGTGAAGTAAAGGCCCAAGGCAATGGTTAGTGTAAGGGCTTGAATTGCTTCTTTTCGATTATTTTCTATAATAGAATGGTGGGCTCATGTTACGGTAACACCAGAGGCTAGGAGTACAGCTGTGTTTAGAAGGGGTACTTCAAATGGGTTTAATGGGTGAATTCCGCTAGGGGGTCAACAGCCCCCAAGCTCCGGGGTTGGGGCCAGGCTTGAGTGGTAGAAAGCTCAGAAAAAGCCGATAAAAAAGAAGACCTCTGATGTAATAAAAAGGATTATCCCGTATCGGAGGCCTTTTTGTACAGGGACCGTGTGGTGGCCTTGAAAGGTTCCCTCACGGGTGATATCTCGCCACCATTGTAGTATTGTTAGAAGGAGGATAATTAGGCCGATATTCATTAATAGTATATTGTTGAAGTGAAATCAGACGGCGAGTCCGGATGTTATAAGTAAGGCAGCGATTGCGCCTGTTAGGGGCCAGGGGCTTTGGTCTACTATATGATAGGCATGTGCTTGGTGGATCATTAAGTATTTTCTTGTAGGTATAGGCTTAATAGTAAAGTGAAGACGTAGGCTTGAATAATTGCTACTGCGACCTCTAGAATAGTTAAAAGTAAGAGGACAATAAAGGTTAGTGTTGCGGTTGCAGTTATTATGGGTAGTATTACAAATACGGCGGTAGAAATAAGTTGGATTAGCAGGTGACCTGCTGTTAAGTTGGCTGTTAGTCGAACGCCTAGTGCAAGAGGGCGAATGAGTAGGCTAATTGTTTCGATAATAATGAGAACAGGTACGAGAGGGGTTGGGGTGCCTTCTGGTAGAAGGTGGCCTAATGAAAGGGTTGGTTGATTGCGTAAGCCAATTAATACAGTTGCTAGTCATAAGGGTACTGCTAAACCCATATTTATTGATAGCTGGGTAGTTGGGGTGAATGTATAAGGGAAAAGTCCTAGCAAATTGAATAGGAGAAGGAATAATATAAGTGAGGTTAAGAGTGCGGCTCATTTGTGGCCTGGTTTGTTTAGGGGTAATATAAGTTGTTTTACAAATATAAAGATTGCTCATGTTTGTACCGTTTCTAGCCGATTTAAGATAAGTCGGCTTGTTTTTGTAAAAATTAGGGTTGGTGGCAGGATTATTGCTAGGGTGATAAGGGGGATTCCAAGGAGTTGTGGGCTTAAAAATTGGTCGAAGAAGCTTAAATTCATGGTCAGTTTCAAGGTGAGGCTTTAGGTGTGGGGGTGTTTTGGATTGGGAGATTTTGAGAGGTTATTATTAAAGTTTTGGTTTGGAGAATTGTTAATAAGATTGTTCATGAAAGTAGGAGGATTATTAATCAGGGGGCAGGGTTTAATTGAGGCATATCACTAAGGGGGCAGGTGTTGTCTCCTTCTTTAGCTTAAAAGGCTAACGCTGATAAAAGCTTCTTAGTGATGCAGTGAGTATTGTTGTGGTTCAGTCTTCAAAGTGTTTTAGTGGAATTGCTTCTACTACAATGGGCATGAAGCTGTGGTTAGATCCGCAGATTTCTGAGCATTGTCCATAGAACAAGCCTGGGTGAGAAGTGATAAAGGTTGTTTGATTTAGTCGTCCGGGAATGGCATCTGTTTTAATGCCGAGGGCGGGTACGGCCCATGAGTGCAGGACATCTTCTGCGGAGATTAGTATGCGAATTGGGGATTCTATTGGAACTACTATTCGGTGATCTACTTCTAATAGACGGAGGTGTCCTTGAGGGAGGTCTTGTGAGGGAATTATGTAAGAGTCAAATGCGAGATCTTGATAGTCTGTGTACTCATAGCTCCAATATCATTGGTGGCCGAGAGCTTTAACAGTTAGGTGTGGGTTGTTGATTTCATCTATGAGGTAGAGAATGCGAAGGGAAGGGAGGGCAATTAAGATTAAAATGATTGCAGGAAGAATTGTTCAGATTATTTCTACTTCTTGGGCGTCTATGGTATTTGTGTGTGTTAGCTTTGTTGTTATTATTAAAGAAATAATGTATAATACTAAAGCACTAATTAAGAAGACAATTATAATGGCGTGGTCATGAAAATGTAAGAGCTCTTCTATAATGGGAGATGCTGCGTCTTGAAATCCGAGTTGAGCGGGGTGTGCCATCATGAGGCCCATAGGGGCTAACCTATAACTTAGCTCTGACAGGGCTACATAATAAATTTACTAGGGTCTCATGAGAAAGAAGCATCTTGGCTATGTGATTGGCTTGAAACCAGTAGAAGGCGGTTCGATTCCTCCCTTTCTTGAGTTTGTTTGTACATATGTTGGTTCTTCGTAAGTGTGATAAGGGGGTGGGCAGCCGTGAAGTCATTCTAGGTTTGTGTTTGTTAGTTCTAGGGCGAAAACTTCTCGTTTAGCTGCGAATGCTTCTCAAATGATAAACATTATTATGATTACGGCTACTAGAGAAATTAGTGAGCCAATTGATGATAAAGTATTTCAGATGGTATATGCGTCAGGATAGTCGGAGTAACGGCGGGGCATTCCTGATAGCCCAAGGAAGTGTTGAGGGAAGAAGGTCAGATTAACCCCGGCAAATATGACACCAAATTGGACTTTTGTTCAAGTTTGATGAAGTGTATAGCCTGAAAATAGGGGAAATCAATGTACAAAGCCTCCTATGATTGCAAATACGGCACCTATGGATAATACATAGTGGAAATGAGCTACGACGTAATATGTGTCATGAAGAACAATGTCTAAGGATGAGTTGGCAAGTACAATGCCTGTTAGGCCTCCCACAGTAAATAGGAAAATGAAGCCCAGGGCCCAGAGTATGGCAGCATCTCATTTGATTATGCCCCCATGTAAAGTTGCGAGCCAGCTAAATACCTTTACACCTGTTGGAATTGCGATGATTATTGTGGCGGAAGTGAAATATGCTCGGGTATCGACATCCATTCCAACGGTAAATATGTGGTGGGCTCATACGATAAAGCCTAAGAAGCCGATAGATATTATGGCTCATACTATACCCATGTAGCCGAAAGGTTCTTTTTTTCCAGCATAATAGGTTACAATGTGTGAGATTATTCCAAAGCCAGGAAGAATCAAAATGTAGACTTCTGGGTGACCAAAGAACCAAAACAGATGTTGGTATAAAATTGGGTCCCCCCCACCTGCAGGATCGAAGAAAGATGTGTTTAAATTTCGGTCTGTTAGTAGTATTGTGATACCGGCGGCAAGGACGGGTAGTGATAGTAAAAGTAGAACTGCCGTGATTATTACTGATCATACGAATAGAGGGGTTTGGTATTGGGTTATGGAGGGTGGTTTTATGTTGATGCAGGTAGTAATAAAGTTAATGGCCCCAAGAATTGAGGAGACTCCCGCGAGGTGGAGGGAGAAGATGGTTAGATCTACAGAGGCCCCGGCATGGGCTAAGTTCCCGGCTAAGGGAGGGTAGACGGTTCACCCGGTGCCGGCCCCGGCTTCCACCCCCGAGGATGCAAGTAGCAGTAATAGAGAAGGAGGGAGAAGTCAAAAACTCATGTTGTTTATTCGTGGGAAGGCCATATCTGGCGCCCCAATTATTAGGGGGACTAGTCAATTTCCGAACCCGCCGATTATTACAGGCATTACTATAAAGAAAATTATGACAAAAGCATGGGCTGTTACAATGACGTTATAGATCTGATCATCGCCTAGCAGGGCGCCAGGTTGACTTAGTTCAGCCCGAATTAACAGGCTAAGTGCTGTACCAACTATTCCTGCTCAAGCTCCGAAGATTAAGTATAAGGTGCCGATATCTTTGTGGTTGGTTGAGAAGAATCAACGATTAATGGTCACAGGTAAGATGGCCGATAGTAGGTGGCAGGTTGTAGCCCTGTATAGGTGGGTGCCAGTCCCACTCTTATCACAATAGCTTCGTGGTGATTCACGCTAGAGTGCAAATCTAGAGAAGCACACCAAAGGTGTGCCGGAGCTTCTTTTTTTAGAAGAAGCTCAGATTGAAGCCCGCTGGATGGGGCGTTTAGCTGTTAACTAGAAATTTACGGGATCGAGGCCCGTCTGTCTGGGAGGTTTTAGCTTAATTAAAGTGCCTGAGTTGCAATCAGGAGATGTAAGTTAAAGTTTTACATGCCTTCAGGGGCTAGGAGGGTTGAACTCTTATTTAGGGCTTTGAAGGCCCTTGGTTTTGTTAACCTAAGCCTCTTAAAGTATCATTGGGGTTAGGGGTAAGAGGAGTAAGGATGGTAGTAAGAGGGTTGAGATTGTGGTTGTACTTAGTTTAGGTTGGAATCGTCATTTGTGTGTTGTTTGTGTGGTGGTTGGGAACACTGTGAGGGTTGTGATGTAAGATAGTCGTAAGTAAAAGAATAGGCTTAATAGAGCGGAGAGGGCAAGTAGGGCTGCGGTCATTGATAGGTTGTGGGTTGTTAATTCTTGTAAAATTAACCATTTTGGGATAAAGCCTGTTAGCGGGGGGAGCCCTCCTAGAGATATTAGTAGTAAAAATATAAGTGCTATGGTTGAGGGGGAAATTGTTCAAGAGGTGGTTAAATCTTTAATGTTTTTTGCTGTGATGAAGATAAGGATTATAAAGGCAGTAGTTGTTATTATGAGGTATAAAAATAGGTTGAGGAGTATTAAGTTTGAGCTTAGTGTGAGAATTGTAGCTATTCAACCTAGGTGGGCAATTGATGAGAATGCTATGATTTTTCGTGTCTGTGTTTGGTTTATGCCTCCCCACCCTCCGGTCAAGGTTGACAGTAGCCCTATAATTAGAAGTGTATTTGGGTGGATAGCGGGGGCGGCTATATAAAGTAGGGCGAGGGGGGCGAGTTTTTGTCAAGTTGTAATGATTAGTGCTGTTTTTAGTGTTGTGCCTTGTAGGACTTCTGGTAGTCAGAAATGCAGGGGGGCTAGGCCTAGTTTTATGGCTAGAGCTATTGTTATTATGATGCAGGCAGGTTGGTTTGTGAGTTGTGAAATGTCTCAGGTGCTGGTGGATCAGGCATTGATTGTGCTGGCGAATAGGAGTGTGGCTGAGGCAGCAGCTTGGGTAAGGAAATATTTTGTAGCGGCTTCAGTTGCACGGGGATGGTGTTGTTTGGCGATAAGGGGAATAATGGCTAGGGTATTTAGTTCTAATCCGATTCAGGCAAGGAGTCAGTGTGTGCTTGATAGGGTAATGATGGAGCCGGTTGCTACGCTTGAGAGAATCAGTGAAGATATGATTGGGTTCATTAGTATAGGAAGGATTTTAACCAACATTTTCGGGGTATGGGCCCGAAAGCTTAATTAGCTGACTTTACTAGAAAATAGTATAATGAAGTACATAAGATTTTGAGTCTTTTGGTGCAGGTTCGTGTCCTGTTTTTCTAGTGCTTCGAGAAGAAGGAAATAAGGGGATTTTAACCCCTGTGTTTTACTCTATCAAAGTAATCCTTGGGGATTCGGGCATATTTCCTGGTTTATTGTGGGGGGAGTCCTGATAATATTGTTGGGAAAGAGGCATGCCACATTAATAGAGCGAGGGTTAGGGGTAAGAAATTTTTTCATAAGAGGTGTATAAGTTGGTCGTAACGAAAACGAGGGTATGAGGCGCGAGTTCATAAGAATATGATTGTCAGGATAGTTGTTTTTAATATTAGGTTTATTGTGAACACGTCTGGGGGTAGGGAGGTTCCTGGGTTTAGGAAAAGGATGCAGGTTAGGGTATTTATTAGTATGATGTTTGCATATTCAGCTAGGAAAAATAGGGCGAATGGGCCAGCGGCATACTCTACATTAAAGCCAGAGACAAGCTCTGATTCTCCTTCTGTTAAATCAAAGGGGGCCCGGTTTGTTTCTGCTAGTGTTGAGATAAACCATATTATGGCAAGAGGTCATGATGAAATTAGTAGTCATTGGTGTTCTTGTGTAATTGAGAGTATTTGTAGAGTGAAGCCCCCTGTAAGGATAATAATGGTTAGTAAAATAATTCCCAGGGTGACCTCGTATGAGATTGTTTGTGCTACCGCACGTAGGGCGCCAATTAATGGGTATTTTGAGTTGGATGCCCACCCTGATCATAGAATAGAATATACTGCTATGCTTGAGAGGGCTAGTATGAAGAGAAGGCCTAGGTTTATGTCTGCTAAGGTGGCCGGTATTGGGAGGGGGGTTCAAATTATAAGGGCTAGAAATAGGGCTAAGGTCGGGGTTATGATGAAGAGGGCAGGAGAGGAAGAGGAGGGGCGTAAGGGTTCTTTAATAAACAGTTTAATGCCGTCTGCAAATGGTTGTAATAGCCCATAAGGGCCAATGATGTTAGGGCCTTTTCGTAGTTGTATATAACCGAGCACTTTTCGTTCCAGTAGTGTAAGGAAGGCAACAGCTAGTAAGATGGGAATAATATATAATAGGGGATTAATGATATATAAGAGTAATGCATTCATGTATTAGGGAGATGATTTGAACATCTAGTAGAAAGATCTTAGGTCTTTTGCATTCACCTGGCTCTGCCACCCTAATAATTACCCCTTGTCTGGGGGTGTTCTAGGTGCTTTGTTTAGCTTGAGTTTTGTTCAGCTAGTTTTAAGGACGTGTTTATAATATTGGTCCTCTCTTCTTTGTCCTTTCGTACTGAAGAAGTAAGCGTCATAGATAGAAACCGACCTGGATTGCTCCGGTCTGAACTCAGATCACGTAGGACTGTTAATCGTTGAACAAACGAACCTTTAATAGCGGCTACACCATTTGGGTGTCCTGATCCAACATCGAGGTCGTAAACCTTCTTGTCGATAGGGACTCTTGAAGAAGATAGCGCTGTTATCCCTGGGGTAACTTGGTTCGTTGGTCAGTATGACTGGGTCGGCTTTGTACTTTGGCTTGTTAGCCTTGGTGAGAAGTGGTGGTTCTGTGCTCGGAAGTTTTGTTTTGTTCCGAAGTCGCCCCAACTTAAAACTATGGGCTAGGGGCATTAGTGGTGCTTATTAGCGGTCGTTTTAAGCTCCACAGGGTCTTCTCGTCTTATGTGTTTATCCCAGCTTTTGTACTGGGAGATCAGTTTCACTGATTAGCTATAAGAGACAGGTTTGTCCTCATTTAGCCGTTCATACTAGTCTTTATTTAGAAGACAAGTGATTACGCTACCTTTGCACGGTTAGGATACCGCGGCCGTTTAAAAGTTTCACTGGGCAGGCAGGACCTTTAATACTTGTTTAGCTAAAGGCTATGTTTTTGGTAAACAGTTGGGACAAGGTTTTGCTGAATTCCTTTTACAGCTTTTAATCTATCTTTTTAGCACACCGGTGTCGGGTTGACAGTTTTTGTAACAGTTTTGGCTGTTTAATTGTTGTTCCTGTTTTGGTCTGTTAATGTCCAGTAGGTTTTCTATTTCTGGGTCAAGGGGGTGCTTAAGAGAAGGGCTTCTTGTTACTAGTTCTAGCATTAGTTTGTCTATAATAATAGTGTGGCTCGGTAGGTTTTTAGGAGGTGGCAGACACAGGGGGGATTTATTGTCTTTGTGCTGTGACGCTGTGTTTACTGGTGGCTGCTTTAGGGCCTACTGGGCGTAGGTTATGTTGCTTTCTCTCTAAGTCAGGTTGTATCCTATTTCAATGGGGCTGTACCCCCATTGAATACCTTTTAGGTTAAAATGCGTGCTATTGTTTGCTGGAAGTAACCTAAAGTTGAACTAAAATTCATTTATTGAGCAACCAGCTATCACCAAGTTCGTTTGGCTTTTCACCGCTACTACTAGATCTTCCCACTCTTTTGCCACAGAGATGGGTGCACTCTTACAGTTGTCTTGTAGTAGCTCACTTGGTTTCGGGGGTACAGGCTGAAGTTCTCTTTGTCTGTTTTATTCTGGCTGGACCATGATGCAAGAGGTACAAGGGTTTATCTTTGCTTTGTTTTGCTTGTGTGTTTCATTATTCTTTCAGGGTTCCCTTGCGGTACTTTTTCTGTTGCGCCGTTTTGGTTAGGTTCTATCACATATACTAGTTTTGTCGAATGATTTATTTTGTTAATGAGAGGATTTGTTTATGTGATTGGGCTAGTTGTTTGGCTCAAAAAGGTTAGGATCTCACTAACATTTTTCAATTGTAAGTTGAATGCTTTGTTTTAAGCTACTGGTTGTTGTTCCAAGCACGCCTTCCGGTGCGCTTACCTTGTTACGACTTGCCTCATCTATATTGTTAGTATTTTTATATGTTAAGTTTATTTTTGGACGATGAGAGTGACGGGCGGTGTGTGCGCGCTCCAGAGCAAATTTAAGATAAAGACTCTTATTTAGCTTACTTCTAAATCCTCCTTTGGGTGTGTGTTTCATTACACCTTTCGTATTTTTCTGTGGCAGAAAATGTAGCCCATCTCTTCCATTCTATCTGCTACACCTTGACCTGACGTGTTAGTTGTAAACTTTTTTGCCTACTTTGTTTCTTTCACAGGGTAAGCTGACGACGGCGGTATATAGGCTGAGTTGCAAAGAATGGTGGGGTAAAGCGTGGGGTATCGATTATAGGACAGGCTCCTCTAGGATGATGTGGAGCACCGCCAAGTCCTTTGAGTTTCGAGCTTTTCGCTTGTAGTTCTCTGGCGAATGGTTTTGTGTGTTTAACCATCTATGTTTAGGGCTAGGCATAGTAGGGTATCTAATCCTAGTTTGTTTCCTAGCTTTAGTGAGGTTGAATAGTCTTTTATTTGAAGGCATTTTATTGGTGGAGTTCTTGTGCCAATATATTTTACAGTCTTGGCTTGGTTTTCCTTCAATTTTTTTGACATTATTCTGGTCACGCTTTACGCCGAGGGTCATTGTTTTTGGCCTTTCGTATAACCGCGGTGGCTGGCACGAAATTTACCGGCCAAACTTAATCATAGCTAAGTCAAGCTTTCGCTTATTTCTTAATGTTATTCACTGCTGAGTACCCGTGTGGGTGTGGCGTAGCAAGGTGTTGTGGGCTTCGGTTTGTTAGAGATCCTGATACCTGCTCCACTTGGCTATTCGGGGTTGTGTGGGCATTCTCACTGGGGTGTGGAGGCTTGCATGTGTAATTTTGATTAAAAACAATGGCAAGTTTAGGACCAAAACTTTGTGTTTTTGGGGAAATTTGACTCACCCATCTCAGCATCTTCAGTGCTTCGCTTTAAAAATTTTAAGCTACAATAACATAAAATTTTTGTATAAAAGATAAAAAAAATGTATATATAATCATGTTGTAAATATGCATTACGGCACTGATATTAGTATCCACGACTGCATTTACAATCTGTAGAATGCATGAACTGGTCGTGGACAACCGGTAGTTTTAGTTTGGTCAGATCCTGTTTTAGGGGTTTGGCAGGAGTAAATCTGACTAAGTGAGAAATTACCGGTAAGGGGGGTAGGGGGGTTTGCCATAAAAATTAAGTTGTATTTATTTACGTGTATCAAGCTGAACGTCCGCACCTACACCTACACCGACACCTGCGTTGTGGGTGCGCCTGCACCTGTGTACATGTCTGCGTCTGTGAACGCGCCCGCGCACATGCCTGCACTCGCAAACGCACGTGCGCTGCAGGCGCGCCCGCGTGCTCACGTCCACGTCTGCGCACGTTTGCGCTTGCAAACATACGTGCGCTGCAGGCGCGCCCGCGTGCCCACGTCCACGTCTGCGCACACATTTGCACTTGTATTTTCACCTGCGTCGCATGTGTTCACAGGTGCTTTTTCGTACGTTTTAACACGTTTGTTACTAATTTTATGTCATTCAAGCATTAAACGAAATCGCGTGCTCTATACGTGGGAACGTTTATCACGTGCACCGTAGGTCCAGATCGGACGGCAAATTGTAGGCGACCACTTTAGCAAGCGGCTCTGAGATCCACTCCCCCAAAAAAAATAAAAAAGGCCAGATGCATTGGGGGTCGGGATGCTATGATTTCTCGGCAAAGTGTACATTATGCACCAACCAGAAGCATCGTTAAAAGTGAGAAAGTGTTGGGAATCCTTTGACCGCCCCTGAGGTAGGAACCAGAGGCCTTGGAAAAAGTGAGAAATAGCCAACGTACTCCGTGTGTCCCACGGGGCTAGTAACGGGAGTACACGTCATTAAGGGATTGCTGGTTTCTCGGAGATGGCAGAATATAATAGATAACTGTCGAGCAAGAGAGCAGCAGGGGAGAAGGGTGATGGCATCTAATGGGCATGGTTGGGAGAGGGTAGTGTCCTCATGATATGCGTGAGGCGAAGAGGGCAAATGTCCAATTATACATAATATGTGCTAGATCATTCTAATCTAATCTTCTATGATCTGCATGTGTGAAAGAGGAAAATATTCGAGATGTGTTGTAAGTATGAAATCATTAATAATCTGTCTGTTGTGATATGCGTGTGGACAAGAGGTAAATGTCCGATTATACATAGTATGTCTTAGAACCTTAATTTGAAGTCTTTTGTGATATGCATGAGGTTGAAAATTAATTGTTCGATTATTCTTAGTTTGTGATTGATCATTGACTGATTAACCGGATATGATATGCATGAGGACAAGAGGTGAATGTCCGATTATACATAGTATGTGTAAGATCACCAGAAAAGCAATAAAAAGCCGCCAGGGGCGGCCAGATACGGGTGAATTGAGGTAGAGGACAAAAAAGCCGCCAGGGGCGGCCAGATACGGGTGAATTGAGGTAGAGGACAAAAAAGCCGCCAGGGGCGGCCAGATACGGGTGAATTGAGGTAGAGGACAAAAAAGCCGCCAGGGGCGGCCAGATACGGGTGAATTGAGGTAGAGGGCAAAAAAGCCGCCAGGGGCGGCCAGATACGGGTGAATTGAGGTAGAGGGCAAAAAAGCCGCCAGGGGCGGCCAGATACGGGTGAATTGAGGTAGAGGACAAAAAAGCCGCCAGGGGGTAGTTTAAAGTTAGAATGCTAGTTTTGGGGACTAGCGGTGGGGGTTTGAGTCCCCTCTCTCTGATGCCTTAGGGGGTCTTAGTTCCCATCTTTGGCTTACAAGACCAATGCTTTGTCTATTAAGCTACTAAGGCTTAGAGTGGGGCTATCATTTGAGTATTTTATCTTCTAGTTTGGCTGTAATTGGTATGAGGAGGAGGAAAATAGCAAAGTAGAGTATTGAGGCAATTTGTCCGATGATGATGAAGGGGTCCTCTACGGGCTGTCCTCCGATTCACGTGAGGATAATGATATTTGATATAAGGAGTCAAAAGACCCCTTGGGATAGGGGCCGGAAGGTGTTTCCTCGTTGCTTTGATGTATGGAGTATGGGTACGAAGATTAGGATTAGGATTGAAAATAATAAGGCAAGAACGCCTCCTAATTTATTTGGGATTGAGCGTAGGATAGCGTAGGCAAAGAGGAAGTATCACTCGGGTTTAATGTGTGGTGGCGTGACTAAGGGGTTTGCAGGGGTAAAGTTTTCTGGGTCTCCTAGTAAGTTTGGGGAGAAGAGGGCTAGTAGGAGGAGAACGAAGATTAATAATGTTAGGCCTAAAAGGTCTTTATAGGTGTAATAAGGGTGAAATGGGATTTTGTCTGTGTTGGAGTTTAGGCCTGTGGGGTTATTTGATCCTGTTTCGTGGAGGAAAAGGAGGTGAAGTATAGAGGTTCCCATGATAATAAATGGCAGAATAAAATGGAATGAAAAGAATCGGGTGAGTGTTGCGTTGTCTACTGAGAACCCTCCCCAGATTCATTCTACCAAGGTTGTTCCGATATAGGGAATTGCTGAAAGAAGGTTAGTAATGACGGTGGCCCCTCAAAAAGATATCTGGCCCCATGGAAGTACGTAGCCCACAAAGGCTGTTGCCATTACAAGGAGAAGAAGAACGACCCCAATGTTTCAGGTTTCTTTGTATATGTAAGAGCCGTAGTATAAGCCCCGTCCGATATGGAGGTAAATGCAAATAAAGAATATGGAGGCCCCATTGGCGTGCAGGTTTCGGATTAGCCACCCGTATTGTACGTCTCGACAAATGTGTGCGATTGATGAAAATGCTGAAGAGATGTCTGCTGTGTAGTGTATAGCAAGGAATAGGCCAGTTAGGACTTGTGCGATTAGACAAAATCCAAGTAGTGAGCCAAAATTTCATCATGCTGAGATATTTGATGGGGTGGGGAGGTCAATGAATGTGTTGTTTACAATCTTTAGGATTGGGTGAGTTTTTCGTAGGTTGTGGGTCATTAGTTTTTGTAGTTGAATACAACAGTGGTTTTTCGTGCCGCAGGTCTTGGTTAAAGTCCAGGCAAAAATTATGGTTTATTTTATTTTTTTATTATCTTTTTGTTTATTGGGGGGGTTGGTGGCTGTTGCCTCAAACCCATCCCCGCTTTATGGTGCGGTTGGGTTGGTGGTTGCTGCTGCCGTTGGGTGTGGTGTGTTGGTTTGATTGGGTAGTTCTTTTGTTTCTTTGGTCTTATTTTTGATTTATTTAGGGGGAATGTTGGTGGTATTTGCTTATTCTGTAGCGTTGGCGGCTGAGCCCTACCCTGAGACATGGGGGAGCTGGTCTGTTGGGTTGTATGTTGGGGGGTATTTTGTTTTGGTGACGGTGTTGTTTGTGGTATTTGGTGGGGGGTGGGTGGTGGAGGGGTTTGGAGTTGTTGGGGTTGATTGTGTAGGGTTACATTTTGTTCGTGCGGACTTTAGTGGGGTGTCTTTGTTATATTCATGGGGGGGTGGCTGTTTATTAATTTCCGGGTGAGGCTTATTGCTGGCTTTATTTGTTGCGTTAGAGCTGTCACGTGGGTTGGCGCGGGGGGCTTTGCGGGTAATTAGATTAAAATAAAAATGAGCACCGAGGTCATAAATAGGACAAATATGATTAAGTAGGCTTTAATAAGACCTTTGTTGGCAGTAGAAATGCTGTTGACCATGGGGGTGTTGGTTATTGTTAGTATTTTTGGACCAATTTTTTCATACCATAGTTGGTCGTTTAGGTGTGAGGCAAGGTTTTGTCCTTGTATGAGTGAAATGTTTGGGTGGGTTCGGTGAATGATTATGTTGAAGAATCCTAGTTGGTTTGAGAAGTTGTTTAACTTATTATGTTTTGGAGTCAAGAGTGTTGTTGTTTGGGTGGCTAGTTCTAAAGCATATAAAAGGCCTAAGATTGTTACGAGTAATGCGGACAGTTTTATGTTTGTTGATATGGTTAATGCTGTTGTTTTGATTGGAAGAACAGAGGAGATAAGGAGTAAGCCAGTTAAAATGCTTCCTGTTGCGAGGCGAACAAGGGGGTTGGTTAGGGTTTTATTGTTTTCGGAAATGATGACAAGAGTGTTCCCTCGGGAGGTGTTTATTTGTACGTAGAAGATTAGTCGTAGGCTGTAGGCGGCCGTTAGGGCCGTTGCTGTGAGAGTTAGTATTAGGGCTCAGGCGTTAAGGTAGGAGGTATTTATTGTTTCGATGATGGTGTCTTTTGAGAAAAAGCCGGATAGAAAGGGGGTTCCTATTAGGGCAAGGCTGCCGATGGTTAGGCAGGAGGTGGTAACGGGTATTGCTTTGTTAATGCCTCCTATCTTTCGGATGTCCTGTTCGTCTGATAAATTATGAATGATCGACCCAGAACAGAGGAATAACATGGCTTTAAAGAATGCGTGGGTTGAAATATGAAAGAAGGCTAGTTGTGGTTGGTTTAATCCTACGGTGACCATTATCAACCCAAGCTGGCTTGAGGTTGAGAAGGCGATGATTTTTTTAATATCGTTTTGTGTGAGGGCACAAATTGCTGTGAATAAGGTTGTTATTGCACCTAGACAAAGGCAGGTGGATAGGGCTGTTGTGTTTGTTTCTAATAGGGGGTGGAGGCGAATTAGTAGGAATACACCTGCCACAACCATTGTGCTGGAGTGGAGTAAGGCAGAGACGGGAGTAGGACCTTCTATGGCTGCTGGTAATCATGGGTGAAGGCCAAATTGGGCAGACTTTCCTGCGGCAGCTAAGATTAAACCCAAGAGGGGGACAAGGGTGACTGAGTTTGGGTTAGTAAATAGTTGATGAAATTCTCAGGTGGTTGTGTTTATAGCAAGTCAGGCTATTGTTAGGATAAGGCCAATATCCCCAACTCGGTTATAAATGACTGCCTGTAGGGCGGATGAGTTTGCGTCGGAACGTGAGAATCATCACCCGATTAATAGAAAGGATATAATTCCAACCCCCTCCCACCCAATAAAAAGCTGGAAGATATTATTTGCGGTAACAAGAATTAATATAGCTAGTAAGAATAGGAGAAGATACTTAAAAAATCGGTTGATAAAGGGGTCTGAGGTCATATATCATGCGGCAAACTCCAAGATGGATCATGTGACAAAGAGTGCGATGGGTAAAAATGTAATTGCGTAGGTGTCTAGCATGAAGCTAATGTTGATGCTAAAATTAGAGATGTTGATTCAGTGGATGTTTGTAGTTGTGAATTCTAGTCCATAGTTAATGAAGATAAACAGGGGGATTATGCTGGTAAAAAATGCTGTTTGCACAGCTACCTTTACATGGGAGAGGTGTCATTGGTTTTGTAGAGGGTATAGGGTTATTGTGATGGGAATTATTAGGAATAGAAAGGTAGCGGCTATGGTGGTGTGGGGGATGTTGTGCATGTACTTTTACTTGGAATTGCACCAAGAATTTTGGCTCCTAAGACCAATGGATTAAACTCTGATCCTTTAAAAGTGAGGAGTCTGGGGGGTTAATCCCAGGACGCAGAGTTAGCAGTTCTTTGTATACAATACCCCTCGGTCATTAAGAAGGTTTGAACTTCTATTTTTAGATCCACATTCTAATGTTTTTGTTAAACTATGACAACAAGGAAGGGGGCCTATGATTAGTTCGGGTTTTATTATAAGTATAAGTATCGGGAGGATGTGTAGGACCAGTAGCAGGTGTTCTCGGGTGTATGTCGGGTTTGTTTGGATAGCGTGTTGTGGGAGCTTTCCTCGTTGGGTTGTTAAAAATATATGAAGTGAGTAGGTGGCTGTTAAGAGAGTGCCTACTCCTGTTATGAGGATTGTTAGGGGGGACCAGTTGAATAATGATGTTATGATTAGAAGTTCGCCTGTGAGATTAATTGTGGGGGGGAGGGCCATATTTATTAAGTTAGCTATAAGCCACCAGGATATTGTTAGAGGAAGAATAAGTTGCAGGCCGCGGGCTAGAAGGAGTGTTCGGCTATGGGTGCGTTCATAGTTTGTGTTTGCTAGACAAAATAGTATTGATGAGGTAAGGCCGTGGGCAATTATCAGTAAAATTGCTCCTGTTAGGCTTCATGGGGTTTGAATCAAAGCGGCTGCAATTACGAGGCCTATGTGGCTTACTGATGAGTAAGCGATTAAAGATTTTAAGTCAGTTTGTCGTAGGCAGATTGAGCTGGTTATGATGATGCCTCAAATGGCTAGAATAATAAAGGGGTAGTATAGTTTTGTTGAGAGTGGGTTTAGTAGGGGGGTGATTCGAATGATACCGTAGCCTCCGAGTTTCAGTAAAATTGCAGCCAGAACCATTGAGCCAGCGATAGGGGCTTCCACATGGGCTTTTGGGAGTCAGAGGTGGAGGCCATATAAAGGCATTTTCACTAGGAAGGCGATTAAGCAGGCAAGTCATAGTATGTTATTTGTTCATGAGTGGGGGGTTTCTGGTTGAATTAGGTTTATTATTACTATTGAAATGTTGGAGTATTTAGTGTTTAAAAATAGAATAGCAACTAATAGGGGGAGAGATCCAGCAAGTGTGTAAAATAGAAAGTATGTCCCTGCGGAAAGTCGCTCGGCTTGGTTTCCCCATCGTGTAATAACAATGAGGGTGGGAATTAATGTTGTTTCGAATATAATGTAAAATAGGGTGAATTCGGTTGCGGAGAATGTTAATAATAGGGCAACTTGTAGGGTTGTAATGACTACTAAAAAGTTTCGTTTTCGAGCAAGAGGTTCGTGTTGGAGGTGGTTTTGGCTAGCTAGGGCTATTAGTGGGAGAAGTCAGCAGGAAAGGATTATTAATGGGGCGGAAATTGAGTCAATGTTTAGGTAGGAAGAGGAGAATATTATGCTAGGGTTTAGAGGATACTTAAATCAGACTAGACTTATTAGTGCAAGTAGTATTGAGTAGGAGGTGTATATTGTGAAAAGGATGTTTTGTTTTGATAGAAGGGCTGTTGGAATTAATATAAGGGTAGGTAAAAGAATTTTTAGCATTGTAAGAGGTTTAGGTTTTTAAGATGGTCCGAGCCATGTGTTCGAGAGGTTGCCACTAATAAGGCGAGGCCAGTTCCTGCTTCACAGGCAGAAAAAGCAAGGAGGAGAATGGGAGAAATGTTTGTGGAGGGGAGTTGTAGTGTAGATGAGAATGCTGTAAGTGCTATAAAGAGGGCTAATATTATGGCTTCGATACAGAGTAGTGCGGAAACTAAGTGTGTTCGGTGTAGGGCCAACCCTAAAATTCCGAGTACGAAGGCAGAGGAAAAGGTAAAATATGTTGTCATATGGCAGTCCAGGGTTAAAACCTGGGGCTACTAAGTCGAAATTAGTTGTTTTATTTATACTAACTGCCTACTCTGCCCACTCTAGCCCCCCTGCTAATCATTCGTAAATTAAGCCTAGTGTTAGAAGAATAATGATTGCGGATATTCAGATTAAAGTGGTTGTTGGTTGTATAAGGTTTATGGCTCATGGGATCGGAAGGAGTAGCGCAATTTCTAGGTCGAATAGAAGAAATAGGATTGCAACTAGGAAGAATCGAAGCGAGAATGGTAGACGGGCGGTTCCTAATGGGTCGAAGCCGCATTCATATGGGGAGAGTTTTTCTGTGTCTGGTGATATTTGTGGTAATCAAAAGCTAATAGTAATTAAGATAACTATAAGGGTTGTTGTAATTAAGAATATGGTTGTTATATTCATTACTCTTTCTTAAGGTTTTATTAAGGCTTAGTGATTGGAAATCACTTGTACTGGTTGATACTAAAAGAGCAAGAGCCTCATCAGTAAATTGAGATGTAAAGGAACAGTCATACAACGTCTACGAAATGTCAGTATCATGCGGCGGCTTCAAATCCGAAGTGGTGGTTTGTTGTGAAGTGATATATGATCTGTCGTAGTAAGCAAACAATTAAAAAAGTTGATCCAATAATTACGTGGAGGCCATGGAAGCCTGTTGCCACAAAGAATGTTGACCCGTAAACGCTATCTGAAATAGCGAAAGGGGCTTCATAGTATTCTATGGCTTGGAGGGCGGTGAAGTAAAGGCCCAAGGCAATGGTTAGTGTAAGGGCTTGAATTGCTTCTTTTCGATTATTTTCTATAATAGAATGGTGGGCTCATGTTACGGTAACACCAGAGGCTAGGAGTACAGCTGTGTTTAGAAGGGGTACTTCAAATGGGTTTAATGGGTGAATTCCGCTAGGGGGTCAACAGCCCCCAAGCTCCGGGGTTGGGGCCAGGCTTGAGTGGTAGAAAGCTCAGAAAAAGCCGATAAAAAAGAAGACCTCTGATGTAATAAAAAGGATTATCCCGTATCGGAGGCCTTTTTGTACAGGGACCGTGTGGTGGCCTTGAAAGGTTCCCTCACGGGTGATATCTCGCCACCATTGTAGTATTGTTAGAAGGAGGATAATTAGGCCGATATTCATTAATAGTATATTGTTGAAGTGAAATCAGACGGCGAGTCCGGATGTTATAAGTAAGGCAGCGATTGCGCCTGTTAGGGGCCAGGGGCTTTGGTCTACTATATGATAGGCATGTGCTTGGTGGATCATTAAGTATTTTCTTGTAGGTATAGGCTTAATAGTAAAGTGAAGACGTAGGCTTGAATAATTGCTACTGCGACCTCTAGAATAGTTAAAAGTAAGAGGACAATAAAGGTTAGTGTTGCGGTTGCAGTTATTATGGGTAGTATTACAAATACGGCGGTAGAAATAAGTTGGATTAGCAGGTGACCTGCTGTTAAGTTGGCTGTTAGTCGAACGCCTAGTGCAAGAGGGCGAATGAGTAGGCTAATTGTTTCGATAATAATGAGAACAGGTACGAGAGGGGTTGGGGTGCCTTCTGGTAGAAGGTGGCCTAATGAAAGGGTTGGTTGATTGCGTAAGCCAATTAATACAGTTGCTAGTCATAAGGGTACTGCTAAACCCATATTTATTGATAGCTGGGTAGTTGGGGTGAATGTATAAGGGAAAAGTCCTAGCAAATTGAATAGGAGAAGGAATAATATAAGTGAGGTTAAGAGTGCGGCTCATTTGTGGCCTGGTTTGTTTAGGGGTAATATAAGTTGTTTTACAAATATAAAGATTGCTCATGTTTGTACCGTTTCTAGCCGATTTAAGATAAGTCGGCTTGTTTTTGTAAAAATTAGGGTTGGTGGCAGGATTATTGCTAGGGTGATAAGGGGGATTCCAAGGAGTTGTGGGCTTAAAAATTGGTCGAAGAAGCTTAAATTCATGGTCAGTTTCAAGGTGAGGCTTTAGGTGTGGGGGTGTTTTGGATTGGGAGATTTTGAGAGGTTATTATTAAAGTTTTGGTTTGGAGAATTGTTAATAAGATTGTTCATGAAAGTAGGAGGATTATTAATCAGGGGGCAGGGTTTAATTGAGGCATATCACTAAGGGGGCAGGTGTTGTCTCCTTCTTTAGCTTAAAAGGCTAACGCTGATAAAAGCTTCTTAGTGATGCAGTGAGTATTGTTGTGGTTCAGTCTTCAAAGTGTTTTAGTGGAATTGCTTCTACTACAATGGGCATGAAGCTGTGGTTAGATCCGCAGATTTCTGAGCATTGTCCATAGAACAAGCCTGGGTGAGAAGTGATAAAGGTTGTTTGATTTAGTCGTCCGGGAATGGCATCTGTTTTAATGCCGAGGGCGGGTACGGCCCATGAGTGCAGGACATCTTCTGCGGAGATTAGTATGCGAATTGGGGATTCTATTGGAACTACTATTCGGTGATCTACTTCTAATAGACGGAGGTGTCCTTGAGGGAGGTCTTGTGAGGGAATTATGTAAGAGTCAAATGCGAGATCTTGATAGTCTGTGTACTCATAGCTCCAATATCATTGGTGGCCGAGAGCTTTAACAGTTAGGTGTGGGTTGTTGATTTCATCTATGAGGTAGAGAATGCGAAGGGAAGGGAGGGCAATTAAGATTAAAATGATTGCAGGAAGAATTGTTCAGATTATTTCTACTTCTTGGGCGTCTATGGTATTTGTGTGTGTTAGCTTTGTTGTTATTATTAAAGAAATAATGTATAATACTAAAGCACTAATTAAGAAGACAATTATAATGGCGTGGTCATGAAAATGTAAGAGCTCTTCTATAATGGGAGATGCTGCGTCTTGAAATCCGAGTTGAGCGGGGTGTGCCATCATGAGGCCCATAGGGGCTAACCTATAACTTAGCTCTGACAGGGCTACATAATAAATTTACTAGGGTCTCATGAGAAAGAAGCATCTTGGCTATGTGATTGGCTTGAAACCAGTAGAAGGCGGTTCGATTCCTCCCTTTCTTGAGTTTGTTTGTACATATGTTGGTTCTTCGTAAGTGTGATAAGGGGGTGGGCAGCCGTGAAGTCATTCTAGGTTTGTGTTTGTTAGTTCTAGGGCGAAAACTTCTCGTTTAGCTGCGAATGCTTCTCAAATGATAAACATTATTATGATTACGGCTACTAGAGAAATTAGTGAGCCAATTGATGATAAAGTATTTCAGATGGTATATGCGTCAGGATAGTCGGAGTAACGGCGGGGCATTCCTGATAGCCCAAGGAAGTGTTGAGGGAAGAAGGTCAGATTAACCCCGGCAAATATGACACCAAATTGGACTTTTGTTCAAGTTTGATGAAGTGTATAGCCTGAAAATAGGGGAAATCAATGTACAAAGCCTCCTATGATTGCAAATACGGCACCTATGGATAATACATAGTGGAAATGAGCTACGACGTAATATGTGTCATGAAGAACAATGTCTAAGGATGAGTTGGCAAGTACAATGCCTGTTAGGCCTCCCACAGTAAATAGGAAAATGAAGCCCAGGGCCCAGAGTATGGCAGCATCTCATTTGATTATGCCCCCATGTAAAGTTGCGAGCCAGCTAAATACCTTTACACCTGTTGGAATTGCGATGATTATTGTGGCGGAAGTGAAATATGCTCGGGTATCGACATCCATTCCAACGGTAAATATGTGGTGGGCTCATACGATAAAGCCTAAGAAGCCGATAGATATTATGGCTCATACTATACCCATGTAGCCGAAAGGTTCTTTTTTTCCAGCATAATAGGTTACAATGTGTGAGATTATTCCAAAGCCAGGAAGAATCAAAATGTAGACTTCTGGGTGACCAAAGAACCAAAACAGATGTTGGTATAAAATTGGGTCCCCCCCACCTGCAGGATCGAAGAAAGATGTGTTTAAATTTCGGTCTGTTAGTAGTATTGTGATACCGGCGGCAAGGACGGGTAGTGATAGTAAAAGTAGAACTGCCGTGATTATTACTGATCATACGAATAGAGGGGTTTGGTATTGGGTTATGGAGGGTGGTTTTATGTTGATGCAGGTAGTAATAAAGTTAATGGCCCCAAGAATTGAGGAGACTCCCGCGAGGTGGAGGGAGAAGATGGTTAGATCTACAGAGGCCCCGGCATGGGCTAAGTTCCCGGCTAAGGGAGGGTAGACGGTTCACCCGGTGCCGGCCCCGGCTTCCACCCCCGAGGATGCAAGTAGCAGTAATAGAGAAGGAGGGAGAAGTCAAAAACTCATGTTGTTTATTCGTGGGAAGGCCATATCTGGCGCCCCAATTATTAGGGGGACTAGTCAATTTCCGAACCCGCCGATTATTACAGGCATTACTATAAAGAAAATTATGACAAAAGCATGGGCTGTTACAATGACGTTATAGATCTGATCATCGCCTAGCAGGGCGCCAGGTTGACTTAGTTCAGCCCGAATTAACAGGCTAAGTGCTGTACCAACTATTCCTGCTCAAGCTCCGAAGATTAAGTATAAGGTGCCGATATCTTTGTGGTTGGTTGAGAAGAATCAACGATTAATGGTCACAGGTAAGATGGCCGATAGTAGGTGGCAGGTTGTAGCCCTGTATAGGTGGGTGCCAGTCCCACTCTTATCACAATAGCTTCGTGGTGATTCACGCTAGAGTGCAAATCTAGAGAAGCACACCAAAGGTGTGCCGGAGCTTCTTTTTTTAGAAGAAGCTCAGATTGAAGCCCGCTGGATGGGGCGTTTAGCTGTTAACTAGAAATTTACGGGATCGAGGCCCGTCTGTCTGGGAGGTTTTAGCTTAATTAAAGTGCCTGAGTTGCAATCAGGAGATGTAAGTTAAAGTTTTACATGCCTTCAGGGGCTAGGAGGGTTGAACTCTTATTTAGGGCTTTGAAGGCCCTTGGTTTTGTTAACCTAAGCCTCTTAAAGTATCATTGGGGTTAGGGGTAAGAGGAGTAAGGATGGTAGTAAGAGGGTTGAGATTGTGGTTGTACTTAGTTTAGGTTGGAATCGTCATTTGTGTGTTGTTTGTGTGGTGGTTGGGAACACTGTGAGGGTTGTGATGTAAGATAGTCGTAAGTAAAAGAATAGGCTTAATAGAGCGGAGAGGGCAAGTAGGGCTGCGGTCATTGATAGGTTGTGGGTTGTTAATTCTTGTAAAATTAACCATTTTGGGATAAAGCCTGTTAGCGGGGGGAGCCCTCCTAGAGATATTAGTAGTAAAAATATAAGTGCTATGGTTGAGGGGGAAATTGTTCAAGAGGTGGTTAAATCTTTAATGTTTTTTGCTGTGATGAAGATAAGGATTATAAAGGCAGTAGTTGTTATTATGAGGTATAAAAATAGGTTGAGGAGTATTAAGTTTGAGCTTAGTGTGAGAATTGTAGCTATTCAACCTAGGTGGGCAATTGATGAGAATGCTATGATTTTTCGTGTCTGTGTTTGGTTTATGCCTCCCCACCCTCCGGTCAAGGTTGACAGTAGCCCTATAATTAGAAGTGTATTTGGGTGGATAGCGGGGGCGGCTATATAAAGTAGGGCGAGGGGGGCGAGTTTTTGTCAAGTTGTAATGATTAGTGCTGTTTTTAGTGTTGTGCCTTGTAGGACTTCTGGTAGTCAGAAATGCAGGGGGGCTAGGCCTAGTTTTATGGCTAGAGCTATTGTTATTATGATGCAGGCAGGTTGGTTTGTGAGTTGTGAAATGTCTCAGGTGCTGGTGGATCAGGCATTGATTGTGCTGGCGAATAGGAGTGTGGCTGAGGCAGCAGCTTGGGTAAGGAAATATTTTGTAGCGGCTTCAGTTGCACGGGGATGGTGTTGTTTGGCGATAAGGGGAATAATGGCTAGGGTATTTAGTTCTAATCCGATTCAGGCAAGGAGTCAGTGTGTGCTTGATAGGGTAATGATGGAGCCGGTTGCTACGCTTGAGAGAATCAGTGAAGATATGATTGGGTTCATTAGTATAGGAAGGATTTTAACCAACATTTTCGGGGTATGGGCCCGAAAGCTTAATTAGCTGACTTTACTAGAAAATAGTATAATGAAGTACATAAGATTTTGAGTCTTTTGGTGCAGGTTCGTGTCCTGTTTTTCTAGTGCTTCGAGAAGAAGGAAATAAGGGGATTTTAACCCCTGTGTTTTACTCTATCAAAGTAATCCTTGGGGATTCGGGCATATTTCCTGGTTTATTGTGGGGGGAGTCCTGATAATATTGTTGGGAAAGAGGCATGCCACATTAATAGAGCGAGGGTTAGGGGTAAGAAATTTTTTCATAAGAGGTGTATAAGTTGGTCGTAACGAAAACGAGGGTATGAGGCGCGAGTTCATAAGAATATGATTGTCAGGATAGTTGTTTTTAATATTAGGTTTATTGTGAACACGTCTGGGGGTAGGGAGGTTCCTGGGTTTAGGAAAAGGATGCAGGTTAGGGTATTTATTAGTATGATGTTTGCATATTCAGCTAGGAAAAATAGGGCGAATGGGCCAGCGGCATACTCTACATTAAAGCCAGAGACAAGCTCTGATTCTCCTTCTGTTAAATCAAAGGGGGCCCGGTTTGTTTCTGCTAGTGTTGAGATAAACCATATTATGGCAAGAGGTCATGATGAAATTAGTAGTCATTGGTGTTCTTGTGTAATTGAGAGTATTTGTAGAGTGAAGCCCCCTGTAAGGATAATAATGGTTAGTAAAATAATTCCCAGGGTGACCTCGTATGAGATTGTTTGTGCTACCGCACGTAGGGCGCCAATTAATGGGTATTTTGAGTTGGATGCCCACCCTGATCATAGAATAGAATATACTGCTATGCTTGAGAGGGCTAGTATGAAGAGAAGGCCTAGGTTTATGTCTGCTAAGGTGGCCGGTATTGGGAGGGGGGTTCAAATTATAAGGGCTAGAAATAGGGCTAAGGTCGGGGTTATGATGAAGAGGGCAGGAGAGGAAGAGGAGGGGCGTAAGGGTTCTTTAATAAACAGTTTAATGCCGTCTGCAAATGGTTGTAATAGCCCATAAGGGCCAATGATGTTAGGGCCTTTTCGTAGTTGTATATAACCGAGCACTTTTCGTTCCAGTAGTGTAAGGAAGGCAACAGCTAGTAAGATGGGAATAATATATAATAGGGGATTAATGATATATAAGAGTAATGCATTCATGTATTAGGGAGATGATTTGAACATCTAGTAGAAAGATCTTAGGTCTTTTGCATTCACCTGGCTCTGCCACCCTAATAATTACCCCTTGTCTGGGGGTGTTCTAGGTGCTTTGTTTAGCTTGAGTTTTGTTCAGCTAGTTTTAAGGACGTGTTTATAATATTGGTCCTCTCTTCTTTGTCCTTTCGTACTGAAGAAGTAAGCGTCATAGATAGAAACCGACCTGGATTGCTCCGGTCTGAACTCAGATCACGTAGGACTGTTAATCGTTGAACAAACGAACCTTTAATAGCGGCTACACCATTTGGGTGTCCTGATCCAACATCGAGGTCGTAAACCTTCTTGTCGATAGGGACTCTTGAAGAAGATAGCGCTGTTATCCCTGGGGTAACTTGGTTCGTTGGTCAGTATGACTGGGTCGGCTTTGTACTTTGGCTTGTTAGCCTTGGTGAGAAGTGGTGGTTCTGTGCTCGGAAGTTTTGTTTTGTTCCGAAGTCGCCCCAACTTAAAACTATGGGCTAGGGGCATTAGTGGTGCTTATTAGCGGTCGTTTTAAGCTCCACAGGGTCTTCTCGTCTTATGTGTTTATCCCAGCTTTTGTACTGGGAGATCAGTTTCACTGATTAGCTATAAGAGACAGGTTTGTCCTCATTTAGCCGTTCATACTAGTCTTTATTTAGAAGACAAGTGATTACGCTACCTTTGCACGGTTAGGATACCGCGGCCGTTTAAAAGTTTCACTGGGCAGGCAGGACCTTTAATACTTGTTTAGCTAAAGGCTATGTTTTTGGTAAACAGTTGGGACAAGGTTTTGCTGAATTCCTTTTACAGCTTTTAATCTATCTTTTTAGCACACCGGTGTCGGGTTGACAGTTTTTGTAACAGTTTTGGCTGTTTAATTGTTGTTCCTGTTTTGGTCTGTTAATGTCCAGTAGGTTTTCTATTTCTGGGTCAAGGGGGTGCTTAAGAGAAGGGCTTCTTGTTACTAGTTCTAGCATTAGTTTGTCTATAATAATAGTGTGGCTCGGTAGGTTTTTAGGAGGTGGCAGACACAGGGGGGATTTATTGTCTTTGTGCTGTGACGCTGTGTTTACTGGTGGCTGCTTTAGGGCCTACTGGGCGTAGGTTATGTTGCTTTCTCTCTAAGTCAGGTTGTATCCTATTTCAATGGGGCTGTACCCCCATTGAATACCTTTTAGGTTAAAATGCGTGCTATTGTTTGCTGGAAGTAACCTAAAGTTGAACTAAAATTCATTTATTGAGCAACCAGCTATCACCAAGTTCGTTTGGCTTTTCACCGCTACTACTAGATCTTCCCACTCTTTTGCCACAGAGATGGGTGCACTCTTACAGTTGTCTTGTAGTAGCTCACTTGGTTTCGGGGGTACAGGCTGAAGTTCTCTTTGTCTGTTTTATTCTGGCTGGACCATGATGCAAGAGGTACAAGGGTTTATCTTTGCTTTGTTTTGCTTGTGTGTTTCATTATTCTTTCAGGGTTCCCTTGCGGTACTTTTTCTGTTGCGCCGTTTTGGTTAGGTTCTATCACATATACTAGTTTTGTCGAATGATTTATTTTGTTAATGAGAGGATTTGTTTATGTGATTGGGCTAGTTGTTTGGCTCAAAAAGGTTAGGATCTCACTAACATTTTTCAATTGTAAGTTGAATGCTTTGTTTTAAGCTACTGGTTGTTGTTCCAAGCACGCCTTCCGGTGCGCTTACCTTGTTACGACTTGCCTCATCTATATTGTTAGTATTTTTATATGTTAAGTTTATTTTTGGACGATGAGAGTGACGGGCGGTGTGTGCGCGCTCCAGAGCAAATTTAAGATAAAGACTCTTATTTAGCTTACTTCTAAATCCTCCTTTGGGTGTGTGTTTCATTACACCTTTCGTATTTTTCTGTGGCAGAAAATGTAGCCCATCTCTTCCATTCTATCTGCTACACCTTGACCTGACGTGTTAGTTGTAAACTTTTTTGCCTACTTTGTTTCTTTCACAGGGTAAGCTGACGACGGCGGTATATAGGCTGAGTTGCAAAGAATGGTGGGGTAAAGCGTGGGGTATCGATTATAGGACAGGCTCCTCTAGGATGATGTGGAGCACCGCCAAGTCCTTTGAGTTTCGAGCTTTTCGCTTGTAGTTCTCTGGCGAATGGTTTTGTGTGTTTAACCATCTATGTTTAGGGCTAGGCATAGTAGGGTATCTAATCCTAGTTTGTTTCCTAGCTTTAGTGAGGTTGAATAGTCTTTTATTTGAAGGCATTTTATTGGTGGAGTTCTTGTGCCAATATATTTTACAGTCTTGGCTTGGTTTTCCTTCAATTTTTTTGACATTATTCTGGTCACGCTTTACGCCGAGGGTCATTGTTTTTGGCCTTTCGTATAACCGCGGTGGCTGGCACGAAATTTACCGGCCAAACTTAATCATAGCTAAGTCAAGCTTTCGCTTATTTCTTAATGTTATTCACTGCTGAGTACCCGTGTGGGTGTGGCGTAGCAAGGTGTTGTGGGCTTCGGTTTGTTAGAGATCCTGATACCTGCTCCACTTGGCTATTCGGGGTTGTGTGGGCATTCTCACTGGGGTGTGGAGGCTTGCATGTGTAATTTTGATTAAAAACAATGGCAAGTTTAGGACCAAAACTTTGTGTTTTTGGGGAAATTTGACTCACCCATCTCAGCATCTTCAGTGCTTCGCTTTAAAAATTTTAAGCTACAATAACATAAAATTTTTGTATAAAAGATAAAAAAAATGTATATATAATCATGTTGTAAATATGCATTACGGCACTGATATTAGTATCCACGACTGCATTTACAATCTGTAGAATGCATGAACTGGTCGTGGACAACCGGTAGTTTTAGTTTGGTCAGATCCTGTTTTAGGGGTTTGGCAGGAGTAAATCTGACTAAGTGAGAAATTACCGGTAAGGGGGGTAGGGGGGTTTGCCATAAAAATTAAGTTGTATTTATTTACGTGTATCAAGCTGAACGTCCGCACCTACACCTACACCGACACCTGCGTTGTGGGTGCGCCTGCACCTGTGTACATGTCTGCGTCTGTGAACGCGCCCGCGCACATGCCTGCACTCGCAAACGCACGTGCGCTGCAGGCGCGCCCGCGTGCTCACGTCCACGTCTGCGCACGTTTGCGCTTGCAAACATACGTGCGCTGCAGGCGCGCCCGCGTGCCCACGTCCACGTCTGCGCACACATTTGCACTTGTATTTTCACCTGCGTCGCATGTGTTCACAGGTGCTTTTTCGTACGTTTTAACACGTTTGTTACTAATTTTATGTCATTCAAGCATTAAACGAAATCGCGTGCTCTATACGTGGGAACGTTTATCACGTGCACCGTAGGTCCAGATCGGACGGCAAATTGTAGGCGACCACTTTAGCAAGCGGCTCTGAGATCCACTCCCCCAAAAAAAATAAAAAAGGCCAGATGCATTGGGGGTCGGGATGCTATGATTTCTCGGCAAAGTGTACATTATGCACCAACCAGAAGCATCGTTAAAAGT
>NW_027101448.1:0-32690 GCF_035046505.1 Tiliqua scincoides | reverse complement strand
TCTGGCCCCATGGAAGTACGTAGCCCACAAAGGCTGTTGCCATTACAAGGAGAAGAAGAACGACCCCAATGTTTCAGGTTTCTTTGTATATGTAAGAGCCGTAGTATAAGCCCCGTCCGATATGGAGGTAAATGCAAATAAAGAATATGGAGGCCCCATTGGCGTGCAGGTTTCGGATTAGCCACCCGTATTGTACGTCTCGACAAATGTGTGCGATTGATGAAAATGCTGAAGAGATGTCTGCTGTGTAGTGTATAGCAAGGAATAGGCCAGTTAGGACTTGTGCGATTAGACAAAATCCAAGTAGTGAGCCAAAATTTCATCATGCTGAGATATTTGATGGGGTGGGGAGGTCAATGAATGTGTTGTTTACAATCTTTAGGATTGGGTGAGTTTTTCGTAGGTTGTGGGTCATTAGTTTTTGTAGTTGAATACAACAGTGGTTTTTCGTGCCGCAGGTCTTGGTTAAAGTCCAGGCAAAAATTATGGTTTATTTTATTTTTTTATTATCTTTTTGTTTATTGGGGGGGTTGGTGGCTGTTGCCTCAAACCCATCCCCGCTTTATGGTGCGGTTGGGTTGGTGGTTGCTGCTGCCGTTGGGTGTGGTGTGTTGGTTTGATTGGGTAGTTCTTTTGTTTCTTTGGTCTTATTTTTGATTTATTTAGGGGGAATGTTGGTGGTATTTGCTTATTCTGTAGCGTTGGCGGCTGAGCCCTACCCTGAGACATGGGGGAGCTGGTCTGTTGGGTTGTATGTTGGGGGGTATTTTGTTTTGGTGACGGTGTTGTTTGTGGTATTTGGTGGGGGGTGGGTGGTGGAGGGGTTTGGAGTTGTTGGGGTTGATTGTGTAGGGTTACATTTTGTTCGTGCGGACTTTAGTGGGGTGTCTTTGTTATATTCATGGGGGGGTGGCTGTTTATTAATTTCCGGGTGAGGCTTATTGCTGGCTTTATTTGTTGCGTTAGAGCTGTCACGTGGGTTGGCGCGGGGGGCTTTGCGGGTAATTAGATTAAAATAAAAATGAGCACCGAGGTCATAAATAGGACAAATATGATTAAGTAGGCTTTAATAAGACCTTTGTTGGCAGTAGAAATGCTGTTGACCATGGGGGTGTTGGTTATTGTTAGTATTTTTGGACCAATTTTTTCATACCATAGTTGGTCGTTTAGGTGTGAGGCAAGGTTTTGTCCTTGTATGAGTGAAATGTTTGGGTGGGTTCGGTGAATGATTATGTTGAAGAATCCTAGTTGGTTTGAGAAGTTGTTTAACTTATTATGTTTTGGAGTCAAGAGTGTTGTTGTTTGGGTGGCTAGTTCTAAAGCATATAAAAGGCCTAAGATTGTTACGAGTAATGCGGACAGTTTTATGTTTGTTGATATGGTTAATGCTGTTGTTTTGATTGGAAGAACAGAGGAGATAAGGAGTAAGCCAGTTAAAATGCTTCCTGTTGCGAGGCGAACAAGGGGGTTGGTTAGGGTTTTATTGTTTTCGGAAATGATGACAAGAGTGTTCCCTCGGGAGGTGTTTATTTGTACGTAGAAGATTAGTCGTAGGCTGTAGGCGGCCGTTAGGGCCGTTGCTGTGAGAGTTAGTATTAGGGCTCAGGCGTTAAGGTAGGAGGTATTTATTGTTTCGATGATGGTGTCTTTTGAGAAAAAGCCGGATAGAAAGGGGGTTCCTATTAGGGCAAGGCTGCCGATGGTTAGGCAGGAGGTGGTAACGGGTATTGCTTTGTTAATGCCTCCTATCTTTCGGATGTCCTGTTCGTCTGATAAATTATGAATGATCGACCCAGAACAGAGGAATAACATGGCTTTAAAGAATGCGTGGGTTGAAATATGAAAGAAGGCTAGTTGTGGTTGGTTTAATCCTACGGTGACCATTATCAACCCAAGCTGGCTTGAGGTTGAGAAGGCGATGATTTTTTTAATATCGTTTTGTGTGAGGGCACAAATTGCTGTGAATAAGGTTGTTATTGCACCTAGACAAAGGCAGGTGGATAGGGCTGTTGTGTTTGTTTCTAATAGGGGGTGGAGGCGAATTAGTAGGAATACACCTGCCACAACCATTGTGCTGGAGTGGAGTAAGGCAGAGACGGGAGTAGGACCTTCTATGGCTGCTGGTAATCATGGGTGAAGGCCAAATTGGGCAGACTTTCCTGCGGCAGCTAAGATTAAACCCAAGAGGGGGACAAGGGTGACTGAGTTTGGGTTAGTAAATAGTTGATGAAATTCTCAGGTGGTTGTGTTTATAGCAAGTCAGGCTATTGTTAGGATAAGGCCAATATCCCCAACTCGGTTATAAATGACTGCCTGTAGGGCGGATGAGTTTGCGTCGGAACGTGAGAATCATCACCCGATTAATAGAAAGGATATAATTCCAACCCCCTCCCACCCAATAAAAAGCTGGAAGATATTATTTGCGGTAACAAGAATTAATATAGCTAGTAAGAATAGGAGAAGATACTTAAAAAATCGGTTGATAAAGGGGTCTGAGGTCATATATCATGCGGCAAACTCCAAGATGGATCATGTGACAAAGAGTGCGATGGGTAAAAATGTAATTGCGTAGGTGTCTAGCATGAAGCTAATGTTGATGCTAAAATTAGAGATGTTGATTCAGTGGATGTTTGTAGTTGTGAATTCTAGTCCATAGTTAATGAAGATAAACAGGGGGATTATGCTGGTAAAAAATGCTGTTTGCACAGCTACCTTTACATGGGAGAGGTGTCATTGGTTTTGTAGAGGGTATAGGGTTATTGTGATGGGAATTATTAGGAATAGAAAGGTAGCGGCTATGGTGGTGTGGGGGATGTTGTGCATGTACTTTTACTTGGAATTGCACCAAGAATTTTGGCTCCTAAGACCAATGGATTAAACTCTGATCCTTTAAAAGTGAGGAGTCTGGGGGGTTAATCCCAGGACGCAGAGTTAGCAGTTCTTTGTATACAATACCCCTCGGTCATTAAGAAGGTTTGAACTTCTATTTTTAGATCCACATTCTAATGTTTTTGTTAAACTATGACAACAAGGAAGGGGGCCTATGATTAGTTCGGGTTTTATTATAAGTATAAGTATCGGGAGGATGTGTAGGACCAGTAGCAGGTGTTCTCGGGTGTATGTCGGGTTTGTTTGGATAGCGTGTTGTGGGAGCTTTCCTCGTTGGGTTGTTAAAAATATATGAAGTGAGTAGGTGGCTGTTAAGAGAGTGCCTACTCCTGTTATGAGGATTGTTAGGGGGGACCAGTTGAATAATGATGTTATGATTAGAAGTTCGCCTGTGAGATTAATTGTGGGGGGGAGGGCCATATTTATTAAGTTAGCTATAAGCCACCAGGATATTGTTAGAGGAAGAATAAGTTGCAGGCCGCGGGCTAGAAGGAGTGTTCGGCTATGGGTGCGTTCATAGTTTGTGTTTGCTAGACAAAATAGTATTGATGAGGTAAGGCCGTGGGCAATTATCAGTAAAATTGCTCCTGTTAGGCTTCATGGGGTTTGAATCAAAGCGGCTGCAATTACGAGGCCTATGTGGCTTACTGATGAGTAAGCGATTAAAGATTTTAAGTCAGTTTGTCGTAGGCAGATTGAGCTGGTTATGATGATGCCTCAAATGGCTAGAATAATAAAGGGGTAGTATAGTTTTGTTGAGAGTGGGTTTAGTAGGGGGGTGATTCGAATGATACCGTAGCCTCCGAGTTTCAGTAAAATTGCAGCCAGAACCATTGAGCCAGCGATAGGGGCTTCCACATGGGCTTTTGGGAGTCAGAGGTGGAGGCCATATAAAGGCATTTTCACTAGGAAGGCGATTAAGCAGGCAAGTCATAGTATGTTATTTGTTCATGAGTGGGGGGTTTCTGGTTGAATTAGGTTTATTATTACTATTGAAATGTTGGAGTATTTAGTGTTTAAAAATAGAATAGCAACTAATAGGGGGAGAGATCCAGCAAGTGTGTAAAATAGAAAGTATGTCCCTGCGGAAAGTCGCTCGGCTTGGTTTCCCCATCGTGTAATAACAATGAGGGTGGGAATTAATGTTGTTTCGAATATAATGTAAAATAGGGTGAATTCGGTTGCGGAGAATGTTAATAATAGGGCAACTTGTAGGGTTGTAATGACTACTAAAAAGTTTCGTTTTCGAGCAAGAGGTTCGTGTTGGAGGTGGTTTTGGCTAGCTAGGGCTATTAGTGGGAGAAGTCAGCAGGAAAGGATTATTAATGGGGCGGAAATTGAGTCAATGTTTAGGTAGGAAGAGGAGAATATTATGCTAGGGTTTAGAGGATACTTAAATCAGACTAGACTTATTAGTGCAAGTAGTATTGAGTAGGAGGTGTATATTGTGAAAAGGATGTTTTGTTTTGATAGAAGGGCTGTTGGAATTAATATAAGGGTAGGTAAAAGAATTTTTAGCATTGTAAGAGGTTTAGGTTTTTAAGATGGTCCGAGCCATGTGTTCGAGAGGTTGCCACTAATAAGGCGAGGCCAGTTCCTGCTTCACAGGCAGAAAAAGCAAGGAGGAGAATGGGAGAAATGTTTGTGGAGGGGAGTTGTAGTGTAGATGAGAATGCTGTAAGTGCTATAAAGAGGGCTAATATTATGGCTTCGATACAGAGTAGTGCGGAAACTAAGTGTGTTCGGTGTAGGGCCAACCCTAAAATTCCGAGTACGAAGGCAGAGGAAAAGGTAAAATATGTTGTCATATGGCAGTCCAGGGTTAAAACCTGGGGCTACTAAGTCGAAATTAGTTGTTTTATTTATACTAACTGCCTACTCTGCCCACTCTAGCCCCCCTGCTAATCATTCGTAAATTAAGCCTAGTGTTAGAAGAATAATGATTGCGGATATTCAGATTAAAGTGGTTGTTGGTTGTATAAGGTTTATGGCTCATGGGATCGGAAGGAGTAGCGCAATTTCTAGGTCGAATAGAAGAAATAGGATTGCAACTAGGAAGAATCGAAGCGAGAATGGTAGACGGGCGGTTCCTAATGGGTCGAAGCCGCATTCATATGGGGAGAGTTTTTCTGTGTCTGGTGATATTTGTGGTAATCAAAAGCTAATAGTAATTAAGATAACTATAAGGGTTGTTGTAATTAAGAATATGGTTGTTATATTCATTACTCTTTCTTAAGGTTTTATTAAGGCTTAGTGATTGGAAATCACTTGTACTGGTTGATACTAAAAGAGCAAGAGCCTCATCAGTAAATTGAGATGTAAAGGAACAGTCATACAACGTCTACGAAATGTCAGTATCATGCGGCGGCTTCAAATCCGAAGTGGTGGTTTGTTGTGAAGTGATATATGATCTGTCGTAGTAAGCAAACAATTAAAAAAGTTGATCCAATAATTACGTGGAGGCCATGGAAGCCTGTTGCCACAAAGAATGTTGACCCGTAAACGCTATCTGAAATAGCGAAAGGGGCTTCATAGTATTCTATGGCTTGGAGGGCGGTGAAGTAAAGGCCCAAGGCAATGGTTAGTGTAAGGGCTTGAATTGCTTCTTTTCGATTATTTTCTATAATAGAATGGTGGGCTCATGTTACGGTAACACCAGAGGCTAGGAGTACAGCTGTGTTTAGAAGGGGTACTTCAAATGGGTTTAATGGGTGAATTCCGCTAGGGGGTCAACAGCCCCCAAGCTCCGGGGTTGGGGCCAGGCTTGAGTGGTAGAAAGCTCAGAAAAAGCCGATAAAAAAGAAGACCTCTGATGTAATAAAAAGGATTATCCCGTATCGGAGGCCTTTTTGTACAGGGACCGTGTGGTGGCCTTGAAAGGTTCCCTCACGGGTGATATCTCGCCACCATTGTAGTATTGTTAGAAGGAGGATAATTAGGCCGATATTCATTAATAGTATATTGTTGAAGTGAAATCAGACGGCGAGTCCGGATGTTATAAGTAAGGCAGCGATTGCGCCTGTTAGGGGCCAGGGGCTTTGGTCTACTATATGATAGGCATGTGCTTGGTGGATCATTAAGTATTTTCTTGTAGGTATAGGCTTAATAGTAAAGTGAAGACGTAGGCTTGAATAATTGCTACTGCGACCTCTAGAATAGTTAAAAGTAAGAGGACAATAAAGGTTAGTGTTGCGGTTGCAGTTATTATGGGTAGTATTACAAATACGGCGGTAGAAATAAGTTGGATTAGCAGGTGACCTGCTGTTAAGTTGGCTGTTAGTCGAACGCCTAGTGCAAGAGGGCGAATGAGTAGGCTAATTGTTTCGATAATAATGAGAACAGGTACGAGAGGGGTTGGGGTGCCTTCTGGTAGAAGGTGGCCTAATGAAAGGGTTGGTTGATTGCGTAAGCCAATTAATACAGTTGCTAGTCATAAGGGTACTGCTAAACCCATATTTATTGATAGCTGGGTAGTTGGGGTGAATGTATAAGGGAAAAGTCCTAGCAAATTGAATAGGAGAAGGAATAATATAAGTGAGGTTAAGAGTGCGGCTCATTTGTGGCCTGGTTTGTTTAGGGGTAATATAAGTTGTTTTACAAATATAAAGATTGCTCATGTTTGTACCGTTTCTAGCCGATTTAAGATAAGTCGGCTTGTTTTTGTAAAAATTAGGGTTGGTGGCAGGATTATTGCTAGGGTGATAAGGGGGATTCCAAGGAGTTGTGGGCTTAAAAATTGGTCGAAGAAGCTTAAATTCATGGTCAGTTTCAAGGTGAGGCTTTAGGTGTGGGGGTGTTTTGGATTGGGAGATTTTGAGAGGTTATTATTAAAGTTTTGGTTTGGAGAATTGTTAATAAGATTGTTCATGAAAGTAGGAGGATTATTAATCAGGGGGCAGGGTTTAATTGAGGCATATCACTAAGGGGGCAGGTGTTGTCTCCTTCTTTAGCTTAAAAGGCTAACGCTGATAAAAGCTTCTTAGTGATGCAGTGAGTATTGTTGTGGTTCAGTCTTCAAAGTGTTTTAGTGGAATTGCTTCTACTACAATGGGCATGAAGCTGTGGTTAGATCCGCAGATTTCTGAGCATTGTCCATAGAACAAGCCTGGGTGAGAAGTGATAAAGGTTGTTTGATTTAGTCGTCCGGGAATGGCATCTGTTTTAATGCCGAGGGCGGGTACGGCCCATGAGTGCAGGACATCTTCTGCGGAGATTAGTATGCGAATTGGGGATTCTATTGGAACTACTATTCGGTGATCTACTTCTAATAGACGGAGGTGTCCTTGAGGGAGGTCTTGTGAGGGAATTATGTAAGAGTCAAATGCGAGATCTTGATAGTCTGTGTACTCATAGCTCCAATATCATTGGTGGCCGAGAGCTTTAACAGTTAGGTGTGGGTTGTTGATTTCATCTATGAGGTAGAGAATGCGAAGGGAAGGGAGGGCAATTAAGATTAAAATGATTGCAGGAAGAATTGTTCAGATTATTTCTACTTCTTGGGCGTCTATGGTATTTGTGTGTGTTAGCTTTGTTGTTATTATTAAAGAAATAATGTATAATACTAAAGCACTAATTAAGAAGACAATTATAATGGCGTGGTCATGAAAATGTAAGAGCTCTTCTATAATGGGAGATGCTGCGTCTTGAAATCCGAGTTGAGCGGGGTGTGCCATCATGAGGCCCATAGGGGCTAACCTATAACTTAGCTCTGACAGGGCTACATAATAAATTTACTAGGGTCTCATGAGAAAGAAGCATCTTGGCTATGTGATTGGCTTGAAACCAGTAGAAGGCGGTTCGATTCCTCCCTTTCTTGAGTTTGTTTGTACATATGTTGGTTCTTCGTAAGTGTGATAAGGGGGTGGGCAGCCGTGAAGTCATTCTAGGTTTGTGTTTGTTAGTTCTAGGGCGAAAACTTCTCGTTTAGCTGCGAATGCTTCTCAAATGATAAACATTATTATGATTACGGCTACTAGAGAAATTAGTGAGCCAATTGATGATAAAGTATTTCAGATGGTATATGCGTCAGGATAGTCGGAGTAACGGCGGGGCATTCCTGATAGCCCAAGGAAGTGTTGAGGGAAGAAGGTCAGATTAACCCCGGCAAATATGACACCAAATTGGACTTTTGTTCAAGTTTGATGAAGTGTATAGCCTGAAAATAGGGGAAATCAATGTACAAAGCCTCCTATGATTGCAAATACGGCACCTATGGATAATACATAGTGGAAATGAGCTACGACGTAATATGTGTCATGAAGAACAATGTCTAAGGATGAGTTGGCAAGTACAATGCCTGTTAGGCCTCCCACAGTAAATAGGAAAATGAAGCCCAGGGCCCAGAGTATGGCAGCATCTCATTTGATTATGCCCCCATGTAAAGTTGCGAGCCAGCTAAATACCTTTACACCTGTTGGAATTGCGATGATTATTGTGGCGGAAGTGAAATATGCTCGGGTATCGACATCCATTCCAACGGTAAATATGTGGTGGGCTCATACGATAAAGCCTAAGAAGCCGATAGATATTATGGCTCATACTATACCCATGTAGCCGAAAGGTTCTTTTTTTCCAGCATAATAGGTTACAATGTGTGAGATTATTCCAAAGCCAGGAAGAATCAAAATGTAGACTTCTGGGTGACCAAAGAACCAAAACAGATGTTGGTATAAAATTGGGTCCCCCCCACCTGCAGGATCGAAGAAAGATGTGTTTAAATTTCGGTCTGTTAGTAGTATTGTGATACCGGCGGCAAGGACGGGTAGTGATAGTAAAAGTAGAACTGCCGTGATTATTACTGATCATACGAATAGAGGGGTTTGGTATTGGGTTATGGAGGGTGGTTTTATGTTGATGCAGGTAGTAATAAAGTTAATGGCCCCAAGAATTGAGGAGACTCCCGCGAGGTGGAGGGAGAAGATGGTTAGATCTACAGAGGCCCCGGCATGGGCTAAGTTCCCGGCTAAGGGAGGGTAGACGGTTCACCCGGTGCCGGCCCCGGCTTCCACCCCCGAGGATGCAAGTAGCAGTAATAGAGAAGGAGGGAGAAGTCAAAAACTCATGTTGTTTATTCGTGGGAAGGCCATATCTGGCGCCCCAATTATTAGGGGGACTAGTCAATTTCCGAACCCGCCGATTATTACAGGCATTACTATAAAGAAAATTATGACAAAAGCATGGGCTGTTACAATGACGTTATAGATCTGATCATCGCCTAGCAGGGCGCCAGGTTGACTTAGTTCAGCCCGAATTAACAGGCTAAGTGCTGTACCAACTATTCCTGCTCAAGCTCCGAAGATTAAGTATAAGGTGCCGATATCTTTGTGGTTGGTTGAGAAGAATCAACGATTAATGGTCACAGGTAAGATGGCCGATAGTAGGTGGCAGGTTGTAGCCCTGTATAGGTGGGTGCCAGTCCCACTCTTATCACAATAGCTTCGTGGTGATTCACGCTAGAGTGCAAATCTAGAGAAGCACACCAAAGGTGTGCCGGAGCTTCTTTTTTTAGAAGAAGCTCAGATTGAAGCCCGCTGGATGGGGCGTTTAGCTGTTAACTAGAAATTTACGGGATCGAGGCCCGTCTGTCTGGGAGGTTTTAGCTTAATTAAAGTGCCTGAGTTGCAATCAGGAGATGTAAGTTAAAGTTTTACATGCCTTCAGGGGCTAGGAGGGTTGAACTCTTATTTAGGGCTTTGAAGGCCCTTGGTTTTGTTAACCTAAGCCTCTTAAAGTATCATTGGGGTTAGGGGTAAGAGGAGTAAGGATGGTAGTAAGAGGGTTGAGATTGTGGTTGTACTTAGTTTAGGTTGGAATCGTCATTTGTGTGTTGTTTGTGTGGTGGTTGGGAACACTGTGAGGGTTGTGATGTAAGATAGTCGTAAGTAAAAGAATAGGCTTAATAGAGCGGAGAGGGCAAGTAGGGCTGCGGTCATTGATAGGTTGTGGGTTGTTAATTCTTGTAAAATTAACCATTTTGGGATAAAGCCTGTTAGCGGGGGGAGCCCTCCTAGAGATATTAGTAGTAAAAATATAAGTGCTATGGTTGAGGGGGAAATTGTTCAAGAGGTGGTTAAATCTTTAATGTTTTTTGCTGTGATGAAGATAAGGATTATAAAGGCAGTAGTTGTTATTATGAGGTATAAAAATAGGTTGAGGAGTATTAAGTTTGAGCTTAGTGTGAGAATTGTAGCTATTCAACCTAGGTGGGCAATTGATGAGAATGCTATGATTTTTCGTGTCTGTGTTTGGTTTATGCCTCCCCACCCTCCGGTCAAGGTTGACAGTAGCCCTATAATTAGAAGTGTATTTGGGTGGATAGCGGGGGCGGCTATATAAAGTAGGGCGAGGGGGGCGAGTTTTTGTCAAGTTGTAATGATTAGTGCTGTTTTTAGTGTTGTGCCTTGTAGGACTTCTGGTAGTCAGAAATGCAGGGGGGCTAGGCCTAGTTTTATGGCTAGAGCTATTGTTATTATGATGCAGGCAGGTTGGTTTGTGAGTTGTGAAATGTCTCAGGTGCTGGTGGATCAGGCATTGATTGTGCTGGCGAATAGGAGTGTGGCTGAGGCAGCAGCTTGGGTAAGGAAATATTTTGTAGCGGCTTCAGTTGCACGGGGATGGTGTTGTTTGGCGATAAGGGGAATAATGGCTAGGGTATTTAGTTCTAATCCGATTCAGGCAAGGAGTCAGTGTGTGCTTGATAGGGTAATGATGGAGCCGGTTGCTACGCTTGAGAGAATCAGTGAAGATATGATTGGGTTCATTAGTATAGGAAGGATTTTAACCAACATTTTCGGGGTATGGGCCCGAAAGCTTAATTAGCTGACTTTACTAGAAAATAGTATAATGAAGTACATAAGATTTTGAGTCTTTTGGTGCAGGTTCGTGTCCTGTTTTTCTAGTGCTTCGAGAAGAAGGAAATAAGGGGATTTTAACCCCTGTGTTTTACTCTATCAAAGTAATCCTTGGGGATTCGGGCATATTTCCTGGTTTATTGTGGGGGGAGTCCTGATAATATTGTTGGGAAAGAGGCATGCCACATTAATAGAGCGAGGGTTAGGGGTAAGAAATTTTTTCATAAGAGGTGTATAAGTTGGTCGTAACGAAAACGAGGGTATGAGGCGCGAGTTCATAAGAATATGATTGTCAGGATAGTTGTTTTTAATATTAGGTTTATTGTGAACACGTCTGGGGGTAGGGAGGTTCCTGGGTTTAGGAAAAGGATGCAGGTTAGGGTATTTATTAGTATGATGTTTGCATATTCAGCTAGGAAAAATAGGGCGAATGGGCCAGCGGCATACTCTACATTAAAGCCAGAGACAAGCTCTGATTCTCCTTCTGTTAAATCAAAGGGGGCCCGGTTTGTTTCTGCTAGTGTTGAGATAAACCATATTATGGCAAGAGGTCATGATGAAATTAGTAGTCATTGGTGTTCTTGTGTAATTGAGAGTATTTGTAGAGTGAAGCCCCCTGTAAGGATAATAATGGTTAGTAAAATAATTCCCAGGGTGACCTCGTATGAGATTGTTTGTGCTACCGCACGTAGGGCGCCAATTAATGGGTATTTTGAGTTGGATGCCCACCCTGATCATAGAATAGAATATACTGCTATGCTTGAGAGGGCTAGTATGAAGAGAAGGCCTAGGTTTATGTCTGCTAAGGTGGCCGGTATTGGGAGGGGGGTTCAAATTATAAGGGCTAGAAATAGGGCTAAGGTCGGGGTTATGATGAAGAGGGCAGGAGAGGAAGAGGAGGGGCGTAAGGGTTCTTTAATAAACAGTTTAATGCCGTCTGCAAATGGTTGTAATAGCCCATAAGGGCCAATGATGTTAGGGCCTTTTCGTAGTTGTATATAACCGAGCACTTTTCGTTCCAGTAGTGTAAGGAAGGCAACAGCTAGTAAGATGGGAATAATATATAATAGGGGATTAATGATATATAAGAGTAATGCATTCATGTATTAGGGAGATGATTTGAACATCTAGTAGAAAGATCTTAGGTCTTTTGCATTCACCTGGCTCTGCCACCCTAATAATTACCCCTTGTCTGGGGGTGTTCTAGGTGCTTTGTTTAGCTTGAGTTTTGTTCAGCTAGTTTTAAGGACGTGTTTATAATATTGGTCCTCTCTTCTTTGTCCTTTCGTACTGAAGAAGTAAGCGTCATAGATAGAAACCGACCTGGATTGCTCCGGTCTGAACTCAGATCACGTAGGACTGTTAATCGTTGAACAAACGAACCTTTAATAGCGGCTACACCATTTGGGTGTCCTGATCCAACATCGAGGTCGTAAACCTTCTTGTCGATAGGGACTCTTGAAGAAGATAGCGCTGTTATCCCTGGGGTAACTTGGTTCGTTGGTCAGTATGACTGGGTCGGCTTTGTACTTTGGCTTGTTAGCCTTGGTGAGAAGTGGTGGTTCTGTGCTCGGAAGTTTTGTTTTGTTCCGAAGTCGCCCCAACTTAAAACTATGGGCTAGGGGCATTAGTGGTGCTTATTAGCGGTCGTTTTAAGCTCCACAGGGTCTTCTCGTCTTATGTGTTTATCCCAGCTTTTGTACTGGGAGATCAGTTTCACTGATTAGCTATAAGAGACAGGTTTGTCCTCATTTAGCCGTTCATACTAGTCTTTATTTAGAAGACAAGTGATTACGCTACCTTTGCACGGTTAGGATACCGCGGCCGTTTAAAAGTTTCACTGGGCAGGCAGGACCTTTAATACTTGTTTAGCTAAAGGCTATGTTTTTGGTAAACAGTTGGGACAAGGTTTTGCTGAATTCCTTTTACAGCTTTTAATCTATCTTTTTAGCACACCGGTGTCGGGTTGACAGTTTTTGTAACAGTTTTGGCTGTTTAATTGTTGTTCCTGTTTTGGTCTGTTAATGTCCAGTAGGTTTTCTATTTCTGGGTCAAGGGGGTGCTTAAGAGAAGGGCTTCTTGTTACTAGTTCTAGCATTAGTTTGTCTATAATAATAGTGTGGCTCGGTAGGTTTTTAGGAGGTGGCAGACACAGGGGGGATTTATTGTCTTTGTGCTGTGACGCTGTGTTTACTGGTGGCTGCTTTAGGGCCTACTGGGCGTAGGTTATGTTGCTTTCTCTCTAAGTCAGGTTGTATCCTATTTCAATGGGGCTGTACCCCCATTGAATACCTTTTAGGTTAAAATGCGTGCTATTGTTTGCTGGAAGTAACCTAAAGTTGAACTAAAATTCATTTATTGAGCAACCAGCTATCACCAAGTTCGTTTGGCTTTTCACCGCTACTACTAGATCTTCCCACTCTTTTGCCACAGAGATGGGTGCACTCTTACAGTTGTCTTGTAGTAGCTCACTTGGTTTCGGGGGTACAGGCTGAAGTTCTCTTTGTCTGTTTTATTCTGGCTGGACCATGATGCAAGAGGTACAAGGGTTTATCTTTGCTTTGTTTTGCTTGTGTGTTTCATTATTCTTTCAGGGTTCCCTTGCGGTACTTTTTCTGTTGCGCCGTTTTGGTTAGGTTCTATCACATATACTAGTTTTGTCGAATGATTTATTTTGTTAATGAGAGGATTTGTTTATGTGATTGGGCTAGTTGTTTGGCTCAAAAAGGTTAGGATCTCACTAACATTTTTCAATTGTAAGTTGAATGCTTTGTTTTAAGCTACTGGTTGTTGTTCCAAGCACGCCTTCCGGTGCGCTTACCTTGTTACGACTTGCCTCATCTATATTGTTAGTATTTTTATATGTTAAGTTTATTTTTGGACGATGAGAGTGACGGGCGGTGTGTGCGCGCTCCAGAGCAAATTTAAGATAAAGACTCTTATTTAGCTTACTTCTAAATCCTCCTTTGGGTGTGTGTTTCATTACACCTTTCGTATTTTTCTGTGGCAGAAAATGTAGCCCATCTCTTCCATTCTATCTGCTACACCTTGACCTGACGTGTTAGTTGTAAACTTTTTTGCCTACTTTGTTTCTTTCACAGGGTAAGCTGACGACGGCGGTATATAGGCTGAGTTGCAAAGAATGGTGGGGTAAAGCGTGGGGTATCGATTATAGGACAGGCTCCTCTAGGATGATGTGGAGCACCGCCAAGTCCTTTGAGTTTCGAGCTTTTCGCTTGTAGTTCTCTGGCGAATGGTTTTGTGTGTTTAACCATCTATGTTTAGGGCTAGGCATAGTAGGGTATCTAATCCTAGTTTGTTTCCTAGCTTTAGTGAGGTTGAATAGTCTTTTATTTGAAGGCATTTTATTGGTGGAGTTCTTGTGCCAATATATTTTACAGTCTTGGCTTGGTTTTCCTTCAATTTTTTTGACATTATTCTGGTCACGCTTTACGCCGAGGGTCATTGTTTTTGGCCTTTCGTATAACCGCGGTGGCTGGCACGAAATTTACCGGCCAAACTTAATCATAGCTAAGTCAAGCTTTCGCTTATTTCTTAATGTTATTCACTGCTGAGTACCCGTGTGGGTGTGGCGTAGCAAGGTGTTGTGGGCTTCGGTTTGTTAGAGATCCTGATACCTGCTCCACTTGGCTATTCGGGGTTGTGTGGGCATTCTCACTGGGGTGTGGAGGCTTGCATGTGTAATTTTGATTAAAAACAATGGCAAGTTTAGGACCAAAACTTTGTGTTTTTGGGGAAATTTGACTCACCCATCTCAGCATCTTCAGTGCTTCGCTTTAAAAATTTTAAGCTACAATAACATAAAATTTTTGTATAAAAGATAAAAAAAATGTATATATAATCATGTTGTAAATATGCATTACGGCACTGATATTAGTATCCACGACTGCATTTACAATCTGTAGAATGCATGAACTGGTCGTGGACAACCGGTAGTTTTAGTTTGGTCAGATCCTGTTTTAGGGGTTTGGCAGGAGTAAATCTGACTAAGTGAGAAATTACCGGTAAGGGGGGTAGGGGGGTTTGCCATAAAAATTAAGTTGTATTTATTTACGTGTATCAAGCTGAACGTCCGCACCTACACCTACACCGACACCTGCGTTGTGGGTGCGCCTGCACCTGTGTACATGTCTGCGTCTGTGAACGCGCCCGCGCACATGCCTGCACTCGCAAACGCACGTGCGCTGCAGGCGCGCCCGCGTGCTCACGTCCACGTCTGCGCACGTTTGCGCTTGCAAACATACGTGCGCTGCAGGCGCGCCCGCGTGCCCACGTCCACGTCTGCGCACACATTTGCACTTGTATTTTCACCTGCGTCGCATGTGTTCACAGGTGCTTTTTCGTACGTTTTAACACGTTTGTTACTAATTTTATGTCATTCAAGCATTAAACGAAATCGCGTGCTCTATACGTGGGAACGTTTATCACGTGCACCGTAGGTCCAGATCGGACGGCAAATTGTAGGCGACCACTTTAGCAAGCGGCTCTGAGATCCACTCCCCCAAAAAAAATAAAAAAGGCCAGATGCATTGGGGGTCGGGATGCTATGATTTCTCGGCAAAGTGTACATTATGCACCAACCAGAAGCATCGTTAAAAGTGAGAAAGTGTTGGGAATCCTTTGACCGCCCCTGAGGTAGGAACCAGAGGCCTTGGAAAAAGTGAGAAATAGCCAACGTACTCCGTGTGTCCCACGGGGCTAGTAACGGGAGTACACGTCATTAAGGGATTGCTGGTTTCTCGGAGATGGCAGAATATAATAGATAACTGTCGAGCAAGAGAGCAGCAGGGGAGAAGGGTGATGGCATCTAATGGGCATGGTTGGGAGAGGGTAGTGTCCTCATGATATGCGTGAGGCGAAGAGGGCAAATGTCCAATTATACATAATATGTGCTAGATCATTCTAATCTAATCTTCTATGATCTGCATGTGTGAAAGAGGAAAATATTCGAGATGTGTTGTAAGTATGAAATCATTAATAATCTGTCTGTTGTGATATGCGTGTGGACAAGAGGTAAATGTCCGATTATACATAGTATGTCTTAGAACCTTAATTTGAAGTCTTTTGTGATATGCATGAGGTTGAAAATTAATTGTTCGATTATTCTTAGTTTGTGATTGATCATTGACTGATTAACCGGATATGATATGCATGAGGACAAGAGGTGAATGTCCGATTATACATAGTATGTGTAAGATCACCAGAAAAGCAATAAAAAGCCGCCAGGGGCGGCCAGATACGGGTGAATTGAGGTAGAGGACAAAAAAGCCGCCAGGGGCGGCCAGATACGGGTGAATTGAGGTAGAGGACAAAAAAGCCGCCAGGGGCGGCCAGATACGGGTGAATTGAGGTAGAGGACAAAAAAGCCGCCAGGGGCGGCCAGATACGGGTGAATTGAGGTAGAGGGCAAAAAAGCCGCCAGGGGCGGCCAGATACGGGTGAATTGAGGTAGAGGACAAAAAAGCCGCCAGGGGGTAGTTTAAAGTTAGAATGCTAGTTTTGGGGACTAGCGGTGGGGGTTTGAGTCCCCTCTCTCTGATGCCTTAGGGGGTCTTAGTTCCCATCTTTGGCTTACAAGACCAATGCTTTGTCTATTAAGCTACTAAGGCTTAGAGTGGGGCTATCATTTGAGTATTTTATCTTCTAGTTTGGCTGTAATTGGTATGAGGAGGAGGAAAATAGCAAAGTAGAGTATTGAGGCAATTTGTCCGATGATGATGAAGGGGTCCTCTACGGGCTGTCCTCCGATTCACGTGAGGATAATGATATTTGATATAAGGAGTCAAAAGACCCCTTGGGATAGGGGCCGGAAGGTGTTTCCTCGTTGCTTTGATGTATGGAGTATGGGTACGAAGATTAGGATTAGGATTGAAAATAATAAGGCAAGAACGCCTCCTAATTTATTTGGGATTGAGCGTAGGATAGCGTAGGCAAAGAGGAAGTATCACTCGGGTTTAATGTGTGGTGGCGTGACTAAGGGGTTTGCAGGGGTAAAGTTTTCTGGGTCTCCTAGTAAGTTTGGGGAGAAGAGGGCTAGTAGGAGGAGAACGAAGATTAATAATGTTAGGCCTAAAAGGTCTTTATAGGTGTAATAAGGGTGAAATGGGATTTTGTCTGTGTTGGAGTTTAGGCCTGTGGGGTTATTTGATCCTGTTTCGTGGAGGAAAAGGAGGTGAAGTATAGAGGTTCCCATGATAATAAATGGCAGAATAAAATGGAATGAAAAGAATCGGGTGAGTGTTGCGTTGTCTACTGAGAACCCTCCCCAGATTCATTCTACCAAGGTTGTTCCGATATAGGGAATTGCTGAAAGAAGGTTAGTAATGACGGTGGCCCCTCAAAAAGATATCTGGCCCCATGGAAGTACGTAGCCCACAAAGGCTGTTGCCATTACAAGGAGAAGAAGAACGACCCCAATGTTTCAGGTTTCTTTGTATATGTAAGAGCCGTAGTATAAGCCCCGTCCGATATGGAGGTAAATGCAAATAAAGAATATGGAGGCCCCATTGGCGTGCAGGTTTCGGATTAGCCACCCGTATTGTACGTCTCGACAAATGTGTGCGATTGATGAAAATGCTGAAGAGATGTCTGCTGTGTAGTGTATAGCAAGGAATAGGCCAGTTAGGACTTGTGCGATTAGACAAAATCCAAGTAGTGAGCCAAAATTTCATCATGCTGAGATATTTGATGGGGTGGGGAGGTCAATGAATGTGTTGTTTACAATCTTTAGGATTGGGTGAGTTTTTCGTAGGTTGTGGGTCATTAGTTTTTGTAGTTGAATACAACAGTGGTTTTTCGTGCCGCAGGTCTTGGTTAAAGTCCAGGCAAAAATTATGGTTTATTTTATTTTTTTATTATCTTTTTGTTTATTGGGGGGGTTGGTGGCTGTTGCCTCAAACCCATCCCCGCTTTATGGTGCGGTTGGGTTGGTGGTTGCTGCTGCCGTTGGGTGTGGTGTGTTGGTTTGATTGGGTAGTTCTTTTGTTTCTTTGGTCTTATTTTTGATTTATTTAGGGGGAATGTTGGTGGTATTTGCTTATTCTGTAGCGTTGGCGGCTGAGCCCTACCCTGAGACATGGGGGAGCTGGTCTGTTGGGTTGTATGTTGGGGGGTATTTTGTTTTGGTGACGGTGTTGTTTGTGGTATTTGGTGGGGGGTGGGTGGTGGAGGGGTTTGGAGTTGTTGGGGTTGATTGTGTAGGGTTACATTTTGTTCGTGCGGACTTTAGTGGGGTGTCTTTGTTATATTCATGGGGGGGTGGCTGTTTATTAATTTCCGGGTGAGGCTTATTGCTGGCTTTATTTGTTGCGTTAGAGCTGTCACGTGGGTTGGCGCGGGGGGCTTTGCGGGTAATTAGATTAAAATAAAAATGAGCACCGAGGTCATAAATAGGACAAATATGATTAAGTAGGCTTTAATAAGACCTTTGTTGGCAGTAGAAATGCTGTTGACCATGGGGGTGTTGGTTATTGTTAGTATTTTTGGACCAATTTTTTCATACCATAGTTGGTCGTTTAGGTGTGAGGCAAGGTTTTGTCCTTGTATGAGTGAAATGTTTGGGTGGGTTCGGTGAATGATTATGTTGAAGAATCCTAGTTGGTTTGAGAAGTTGTTTAACTTATTATGTTTTGGAGTCAAGAGTGTTGTTGTTTGGGTGGCTAGTTCTAAAGCATATAAAAGGCCTAAGATTGTTACGAGTAATGCGGACAGTTTTATGTTTGTTGATATGGTTAATGCTGTTGTTTTGATTGGAAGAACAGAGGAGATAAGGAGTAAGCCAGTTAAAATGCTTCCTGTTGCGAGGCGAACAAGGGGGTTGGTTAGGGTTTTATTGTTTTCGGAAATGATGACAAGAGTGTTCCCTCGGGAGGTGTTTATTTGTACGTAGAAGATTAGTCGTAGGCTGTAGGCGGCCGTTAGGGCCGTTGCTGTGAGAGTTAGTATTAGGGCTCAGGCGTTAAGGTAGGAGGTATTTATTGTTTCGATGATGGTGTCTTTTGAGAAAAAGCCGGATAGAAAGGGGGTTCCTATTAGGGCAAGGCTGCCGATGGTTAGGCAGGAGGTGGTAACGGGTATTGCTTTGTTAATGCCTCCTATCTTTCGGATGTCCTGTTCGTCTGATAAATTATGAATGATCGACCCAGAACAGAGGAATAACATGGCTTTAAAGAATGCGTGGGTTGAAATATGAAAGAAGGCTAGTTGTGGTTGGTTTAATCCTACGGTGACCATTATCAACCCAAGCTGGCTTGAGGTTGAGAAGGCGATGATTTTTTTAATATCGTTTTGTGTGAGGGCACAAATTGCTGTGAATAAGGTTGTTATTGCACCTAGACAAAGGCAGGTGGATAGGGCTGTTGTGTTTGTTTCTAATAGGGGGTGGAGGCGAATTAGTAGGAATACACCTGCCACAACCATTGTGCTGGAGTGGAGTAAGGCAGAGACGGGAGTAGGACCTTCTATGGCTGCTGGTAATCATGGGTGAAGGCCAAATTGGGCAGACTTTCCTGCGGCAGCTAAGATTAAACCCAAGAGGGGGACAAGGGTGACTGAGTTTGGGTTAGTAAATAGTTGATGAAATTCTCAGGTGGTTGTGTTTATAGCAAGTCAGGCTATTGTTAGGATAAGGCCAATATCCCCAACTCGGTTATAAATGACTGCCTGTAGGGCGGATGAGTTTGCGTCGGAACGTGAGAATCATCACCCGATTAATAGAAAGGATATAATTCCAACCCCCTCCCACCCAATAAAAAGCTGGAAGATATTATTTGCGGTAACAAGAATTAATATAGCTAGTAAGAATAGGAGAAGATACTTAAAAAATCGGTTGATAAAGGGGTCTGAGGTCATATATCATGCGGCAAACTCCAAGATGGATCATGTGACAAAGAGTGCGATGGGTAAAAATGTAATTGCGTAGGTGTCTAGCATGAAGCTAATGTTGATGCTAAAATTAGAGATGTTGATTCAGTGGATGTTTGTAGTTGTGAATTCTAGTCCATAGTTAATGAAGATAAACAGGGGGATTATGCTGGTAAAAAATGCTGTTTGCACAGCTACCTTTACATGGGAGAGGTGTCATTGGTTTTGTAGAGGGTATAGGGTTATTGTGATGGGAATTATTAGGAATAGAAAGGTAGCGGCTATGGTGGTGTGGGGGATGTTGTGCATGTACTTTTACTTGGAATTGCACCAAGAATTTTGGCTCCTAAGACCAATGGATTAAACTCTGATCCTTTAAAAGTGAGGAGTCTGGGGGGTTAATCCCAGGACGCAGAGTTAGCAGTTCTTTGTATACAATACCCCTCGGTCATTAAGAAGGTTTGAACTTCTATTTTTAGATCCACATTCTAATGTTTTTGTTAAACTATGACAACAAGGAAGGGGGCCTATGATTAGTTCGGGTTTTATTATAAGTATAAGTATCGGGAGGATGTGTAGGACCAGTAGCAGGTGTTCTCGGGTGTATGTCGGGTTTGTTTGGATAGCGTGTTGTGGGAGCTTTCCTCGTTGGGTTGTTAAAAATATATGAAGTGAGTAGGTGGCTGTTAAGAGAGTGCCTACTCCTGTTATGAGGATTGTTAGGGGGGACCAGTTGAATAATGATGTTATGATTAGAAGTTCGCCTGTGAGATTAATTGTGGGGGGGAGGGCCATATTTATTAAGTTAGCTATAAGCCACCAGGATATTGTTAGAGGAAGAATAAGTTGCAGGCCGCGGGCTAGAAGGAGTGTTCGGCTATGGGTGCGTTCATAGTTTGTGTTTGCTAGACAAAATAGTATTGATGAGGTAAGGCCGTGGGCAATTATCAGTAAAATTGCTCCTGTTAGGCTTCATGGGGTTTGAATCAAAGCGGCTGCAATTACGAGGCCTATGTGGCTTACTGATGAGTAAGCGATTAAAGATTTTAAGTCAGTTTGTCGTAGGCAGATTGAGCTGGTTATGATGATGCCTCAAATGGCTAGAATAATAAAGGGGTAGTATAGTTTTGTTGAGAGTGGGTTTAGTAGGGGGGTGATTCGAATGATACCGTAGCCTCCGAGTTTCAGTAAAATTGCAGCCAGAACCATTGAGCCAGCGATAGGGGCTTCCACATGGGCTTTTGGGAGTCAGAGGTGGAGGCCATATAAAGGCATTTTCACTAGGAAGGCGATTAAGCAGGCAAGTCATAGTATGTTATTTGTTCATGAGTGGGGGGTTTCTGGTTGAATTAGGTTTATTATTACTATTGAAATGTTGGAGTATTTAGTGTTTAAAAATAGAATAGCAACTAATAGGGGGAGAGATCCAGCAAGTGTGTAAAATAGAAAGTATGTCCCTGCGGAAAGTCGCTCGGCTTGGTTTCCCCATCGTGTAATAACAATGAGGGTGGGAATTAATGTTGTTTCGAATATAATGTAAAATAGGGTGAATTCGGTTGCGGAGAATGTTAATAATAGGGCAACTTGTAGGGTTGTAATGACTACTAAAAAGTTTCGTTTTCGAGCAAGAGGTTCGTGTTGGAGGTGGTTTTGGCTAGCTAGGGCTATTAGTGGGAGAAGTCAGCAGGAAAGGATTATTAATGGGGCGGAAATTGAGTCAATGTTTAGGTAGGAAGAGGAGAATATTATGCTAGGGTTTAGAGGATACTTAAATCAGACTAGACTTATTAGTGCAAGTAGTATTGAGTAGGAGGTGTATATTGTGAAAAGGATGTTTTGTTTTGATAGAAGGGCTGTTGGAATTAATATAAGGGTAGGTAAAAGAATTTTTAGCATTGTAAGAGGTTTAGGTTTTTAAGATGGTCCGAGCCATGTGTTCGAGAGGTTGCCACTAATAAGGCGAGGCCAGTTCCTGCTTCACAGGCAGAAAAAGCAAGGAGGAGAATGGGAGAAATGTTTGTGGAGGGGAGTTGTAGTGTAGATGAGAATGCTGTAAGTGCTATAAAGAGGGCTAATATTATGGCTTCGATACAGAGTAGTGCGGAAACTAAGTGTGTTCGGTGTAGGGCCAACCCTAAAATTCCGAGTACGAAGGCAGAGGAAAAGGTAAAATATGTTGTCATATGGCAGTCCAGGGTTAAAACCTGGGGCTACTAAGTCGAAATTAGTTGTTTTATTTATACTAACTGCCTACTCTGCCCACTCTAGCCCCCCTGCTAATCATTCGTAAATTAAGCCTAGTGTTAGAAGAATAATGATTGCGGATATTCAGATTAAAGTGGTTGTTGGTTGTATAAGGTTTATGGCTCATGGGATCGGAAGGAGTAGCGCAATTTCTAGGTCGAATAGAAGAAATAGGATTGCAACTAGGAAGAATCGAAGCGAGAATGGTAGACGGGCGGTTCCTAATGGGTCGAAGCCGCATTCATATGGGGAGAGTTTTTCTGTGTCTGGTGATATTTGTGGTAATCAAAAGCTAATAGTAATTAAGATAACTATAAGGGTTGTTGTAATTAAGAATATGGTTGTTATATTCATTACTCTTTCTTAAGGTTTTATTAAGGCTTAGTGATTGGAAATCACTTGTACTGGTTGATACTAAAAGAGCAAGAGCCTCATCAGTAAATTGAGATGTAAAGGAACAGTCATACAACGTCTACGAAATGTCAGTATCATGCGGCGGCTTCAAATCCGAAGTGGTGGTTTGTTGTGAAGTGATATATGATCTGTCGTAGTAAGCAAACAATTAAAAAAGTTGATCCAATAATTACGTGGAGGCCATGGAAGCCTGTTGCCACAAAGAATGTTGACCCGTAAACGCTATCTGAAATAGCGAAAGGGGCTTCATAGTATTCTATGGCTTGGAGGGCGGTGAAGTAAAGGCCCAAGGCAATGGTTAGTGTAAGGGCTTGAATTGCTTCTTTTCGATTATTTTCTATAATAGAATGGTGGGCTCATGTTACGGTAACACCAGAGGCTAGGAGTACAGCTGTGTTTAGAAGGGGTACTTCAAATGGGTTTAATGGGTGAATTCCGCTAGGGGGTCAACAGCCCCCAAGCTCCGGGGTTGGGGCCAGGCTTGAGTGGTAGAAAGCTCAGAAAAAGCCGATAAAAAAGAAGACCTCTGATGTAATAAAAAGGATTATCCCGTATCGGAGGCCTTTTTGTACAGGGACCGTGTGGTGGCCTTGAAAGGTTCCCTCACGGGTGATATCTCGCCACCATTGTAGTATTGTTAGAAGGAGGATAATTAGGCCGATATTCATTAATAGTATATTGTTGAAGTGAAATCAGACGGCGAGTCCGGATGTTATAAGTAAGGCAGCGATTGCGCCTGTTAGGGGCCAGGGGCTTTGGTCTACTATATGATAGGCATGTGCTTGGTGGATCATTAAGTATTTTCTTGTAGGTATAGGCTTAATAGTAAAGTGAAGACGTAGGCTTGAATAATTGCTACTGCGACCTCTAGAATAGTTAAAAGTAAGAGGACAATAAAGGTTAGTGTTGCGGTTGCAGTTATTATGGGTAGTATTACAAATACGGCGGTAGAAATAAGTTGGATTAGCAGGTGACCTGCTGTTAAGTTGGCTGTTAGTCGAACGCCTAGTGCAAGAGGGCGAATGAGTAGGCTAATTGTTTCGATAATAATGAGAACAGGTACGAGAGGGGTTGGGGTGCCTTCTGGTAGAAGGTGGCCTAATGAAAGGGTTGGTTGATTGCGTAAGCCAATTAATACAGTTGCTAGTCATAAGGGTACTGCTAAACCCATATTTATTGATAGCTGGGTAGTTGGGGTGAATGTATAAGGGAAAAGTCCTAGCAAATTGAATAGGAGAAGGAATAATATAAGTGAGGTTAAGAGTGCGGCTCATTTGTGGCCTGGTTTGTTTAGGGGTAATATAAGTTGTTTTACAAATATAAAGATTGCTCATGTTTGTACCGTTTCTAGCCGATTTAAGATAAGTCGGCTTGTTTTTGTAAAAATTAGGGTTGGTGGCAGGATTATTGCTAGGGTGATAAGGGGGATTCCAAGGAGTTGTGGGCTTAAAAATTGGTCGAAGAAGCTTAAATTCATGGTCAGTTTCAAGGTGAGGCTTTAGGTGTGGGGGTGTTTTGGATTGGGAGATTTTGAGAGGTTATTATTAAAGTTTTGGTTTGGAGAATTGTTAATAAGATTGTTCATGAAAGTAGGAGGATTATTAATCAGGGGGCAGGGTTTAATTGAGGCATATCACTAAGGGGGCAGGTGTTGTCTCCTTCTTTAGCTTAAAAGGCTAACGCTGATAAAAGCTTCTTAGTGATGCAGTGAGTATTGTTGTGGTTCAGTCTTCAAAGTGTTTTAGTGGAATTGCTTCTACTACAATGGGCATGAAGCTGTGGTTAGATCCGCAGATTTCTGAGCATTGTCCATAGAACAAGCCTGGGTGAGAAGTGATAAAGGTTGTTTGATTTAGTCGTCCGGGAATGGCATCTGTTTTAATGCCGAGGGCGGGTACGGCCCATGAGTGCAGGACATCTTCTGCGGAGATTAGTATGCGAATTGGGGATTCTATTGGAACTACTATTCGGTGATCTACTTCTAATAGACGGAGGTGTCCTTGAGGGAGGTCTTGTGAGGGAATTATGTAAGAGTCAAATGCGAGATCTTGATAGTCTGTGTACTCATAGCTCCAATATCATTGGTGGCCGAGAGCTTTAACAGTTAGGTGTGGGTTGTTGATTTCATCTATGAGGTAGAGAATGCGAAGGGAAGGGAGGGCAATTAAGATTAAAATGATTGCAGGAAGAATTGTTCAGATTATTTCTACTTCTTGGGCGTCTATGGTATTTGTGTGTGTTAGCTTTGTTGTTATTATTAAAGAAATAATGTATAATACTAAAGCACTAATTAAGAAGACAATTATAATGGCGTGGTCATGAAAATGTAAGAGCTCTTCTATAATGGGAGATGCTGCGTCTTGAAATCCGAGTTGAGCGGGGTGTGCCATCATGAGGCCCATAGGGGCTAACCTATAACTTAGCTCTGACAGGGCTACATAATAAATTTACTAGGGTCTCATGAGAAAGAAGCATCTTGGCTATGTGATTGGCTTGAAACCAGTAGAAGGCGGTTCGATTCCTCCCTTTCTTGAGTTTGTTTGTACATATGTTGGTTCTTCGTAAGTGTGATAAGGGGGTGGGCAGCCGTGAAGTCATTCTAGGTTTGTGTTTGTTAGTTCTAGGGCGAAAACTTCTCGTTTAGCTGCGAATGCTTCTCAAATGATAAACATTATTATGATTACGGCTACTAGAGAAATTAGTGAGCCAATTGATGATAAAGTATTTCAGATGGTATATGCGTCAGGATAGTCGGAGTAACGGCGGGGCATTCCTGATAGCCCAAGGAAGTGTTGAGGGAAGAAGGTCAGATTAACCCCGGCAAATATGACACCAAATTGGACTTTTGTTCAAGTTTGATGAAGTGTATAGCCTGAAAATAGGGGAAATCAATGTACAAAGCCTCCTATGATTGCAAATACGGCACCTATGGATAATACATAGTGGAAATGAGCTACGACGTAATATGTGTCATGAAGAACAATGTCTAAGGATGAGTTGGCAAGTACAATGCCTGTTAGGCCTCCCACAGTAAATAGGAAAATGAAGCCCAGGGCCCAGAGTATGGCAGCATCTCATTTGATTATGCCCCCATGTAAAGTTGCGAGCCAGCTAAATACCTTTACACCTGTTGGAATTGCGATGATTATTGTGGCGGAAGTGAAATATGCTCGGGTATCGACATCCATTCCAACGGTAAATATGTGGTGGGCTCATACGATAAAGCCTAAGAAGCCGATAGATATTATGGCTCATACTATACCCATGTAGCCGAAAGGTTCTTTTTTTCCAGCATAATAGGTTACAATGTGTGAGATTATTCCAAAGCCAGGAAGAATCAAAATGTAGACTTCTGGGTGACCAAAGAACCAAAACAGATGTTGGTATAAAATTGGGTCCCCCCCACCTGCAGGATCGAAGAAAGATGTGTTTAAATTTCGGTCTGTTAGTAGTATTGTGATACCGGCGGCAAGGACGGGTAGTGATAGTAAAAGTAGAACTGCCGTGATTATTACTGATCATACGAATAGAGGGGTTTGGTATTGGGTTATGGAGGGTGGTTTTATGTTGATGCAGGTAGTAATAAAGTTAATGGCCCCAAGAATTGAGGAGACTCCCGCGAGGTGGAGGGAGAAGATGGTTAGATCTACAGAGGCCCCGGCATGGGCTAAGTTCCCGGCTAAGGGAGGGTAGACGGTTCACCCGGTGCCGGCCCCGGCTTCCACCCCCGAGGATGCAAGTAGCAGTAATAGAGAAGGAGGGAGAAGTCAAAAACTCATGTTGTTTATTCGTGGGAAGGCCATATCTGGCGCCCCAATTATTAGGGGGACTAGTCAATTTCCGAACCCGCCGATTATTACAGGCATTACTATAAAGAAAATTATGACAAAAGCATGGGCTGTTACAATGACGTTATAGATCTGATCATCGCCTAGCAGGGCGCCAGGTTGACTTAGTTCAGCCCGAATTAACAGGCTAAGTGCTGTACCAACTATTCCTGCTCAAGCTCCGAAGATTAAGTATAAGGTGCCGATATCTTTGTGGTTGGTTGAGAAGAATCAACGATTAATGGTCACAGGTAAGATGGCCGATAGTAGGTGGCAGGTTGTAGCCCTGTATAGGTGGGTGCCAGTCCCACTCTTATCACAATAGCTTCGTGGTGATTCACGCTAGAGTGCAAATCTAGAGAAGCACACCAAAGGTGTGCCGGAGCTTCTTTTTTTAGAAGAAGCTCAGATTGAAGCCCGCTGGATGGGGCGTTTAGCTGTTAACTAGAAATTTACGGGATCGAGGCCCGTCTGTCTGGGAGGTTTTAGCTTAATTAAAGTGCCTGAGTTGCAATCAGGAGATGTAAGTTAAAGTTTTACATGCCTTCAGGGGCTAGGAGGGTTGAACTCTTATTTAGGGCTTTGAAGGCCCTTGGTTTTGTTAACCTAAGCCTCTTAAAGTATCATTGGGGTTAGGGGTAAGAGGAGTAAGGATGGTAGTAAGAGGGTTGAGATTGTGGTTGTACTTAGTTTAGGTTGGAATCGTCATTTGTGTGTTGTTTGTGTGGTGGTTGGGAACACTGTGAGGGTTGTGATGTAAGATAGTCGTAAGTAAAAGAATAGGCTTAATAGAGCGGAGAGGGCAAGTAGGGCTGCGGTCATTGATAGGTTGTGGGTTGTTAATTCTTGTAAAATTAACCATTTTGGGATAAAGCCTGTTAGCGGGGGGAGCCCTCCTAGAGATATTAGTAGTAAAAATATAAGTGCTATGGTTGAGGGGGAAATTGTTCAAGAGGTGGTTAAATCTTTAATGTTTTTTGCTGTGATGAAGATAAGGATTATAAAGGCAGTAGTTGTTATTATGAGGTATAAAAATAGGTTGAGGAGTATTAAGTTTGAGCTTAGTGTGAGAATTGTAGCTATTCAACCTAGGTGGGCAATTGATGAGAATGCTATGATTTTTCGTGTCTGTGTTTGGTTTATGCCTCCCCACCCTCCGGTCAAGGTTGACAGTAGCCCTATAATTAGAAGTGTATTTGGGTGGATAGCGGGGGCGGCTATATAAAGTAGGGCGAGGGGGGCGAGTTTTTGTCAAGTTGTAATGATTAGTGCTGTTTTTAGTGTTGTGCCTTGTAGGACTTCTGGTAGTCAGAAATGCAGGGGGGCTAGGCCTAGTTTTATGGCTAGAGCTATTGTTATTATGATGCAGGCAGGTTGGTTTGTGAGTTGTGAAATGTCTCAGGTGCTGGTGGATCAGGCATTGATTGTGCTGGCGAATAGGAGTGTGGCTGAGGCAGCAGCTTGGGTAAGGAAATATTTTGTAGCGGCTTCAGTTGCACGGGGATGGTGTTGTTTGGCGATAAGGGGAATAATGGCTAGGGTATTTAGTTCTAATCCGATTCAGGCAAGGAGTCAGTGTGTGCTTGATAGGGTAATGATGGAGCCGGTTGCTACGCTTGAGAGAATCAGTGAAGATATGATTGGGTTCATTAGTATAGGAAGGATTTTAACCAACATTTTCGGGGTATGGGCCCGAAAGCTTAATTAGCTGACTTTACTAGAAAATAGTATAATGAAGTACATAAGATTTTGAGTCTTTTGGTGCAGGTTCGTGTCCTGTTTTTCTAGTGCTTCGAGAAGAAGGAAATAAGGGGATTTTAACCCCTGTGTTTTACTCTATCAAAGTAATCCTTGGGGATTCGGGCATATTTCCTGGTTTATTGTGGGGGGAGTCCTGATAATATTGTTGGGAAAGAGGCATGCCACATTAATAGAGCGAGGGTTAGGGGTAAGAAATTTTTTCATAAGAGGTGTATAAGTTGGTCGTAACGAAAACGAGGGTATGAGGCGCGAGTTCATAAGAATATGATTGTCAGGATAGTTGTTTTTAATATTAGGTTTATTGTGAACACGTCTGGGGGTAGGGAGGTTCCTGGGTTTAGGAAAAGGATGCAGGTTAGGGTATTTATTAGTATGATGTTTGCATATTCAGCTAGGAAAAATAGGGCGAATGGGCCAGCGGCATACTCTACATTAAAGCCAGAGACAAGCTCTGATTCTCCTTCTGTTAAATCAAAGGGGGCCCGGTTTGTTTCTGCTAGTGTTGAGATAAACCATATTATGGCAAGAGGTCATGATGAAATTAGTAGTCATTGGTGTTCTTGTGTAATTGAGAGTATTTGTAGAGTGAAGCCCCCTGTAAGGATAATAATGGTTAGTAAAATAATTCCCAGGGTGACCTCGTATGAGATTGTTTGTGCTACCGCACGTAGGGCGCCAATTAATGGGTATTTTGAGTTGGATGCCCACCCTGATCATAGAATAGAATATACTGCTATGCTTGAGAGGGCTAGTATGAAGAGAAGGCCTAGGTTTATGTCTGCTAAGGTGGCCGGTATTGGGAGGGGGGTTCAAATTATAAGGGCTAGAAATAGGGCTAAGGTCGGGGTTATGATGAAGAGGGCAGGAGAGGAAGAGGAGGGGCGTAAGGGTTCTTTAATAAACAGTTTAATGCCGTCTGCAAATGGTTGTAATAGCCCATAAGGGCCAATGATGTTAGGGCCTTTTCGTAGTTGTATATAACCGAGCACTTTTCGTTCCAGTAGTGTAAGGAAGGCAACAGCTAGTAAGATGGGAATAATATATAATAGGGGATTAATGATATATAAGAGTAATGCATTCATGTATTAGGGAGATGATTTGAACATCTAGTAGAAAGATCTTAGGTCTTTTGCATTCACCTGGCTCTGCCACCCTAATAATTACCCCTTGTCTGGGGGTGTTCTAGGTGCTTTGTTTAGCTTGAGTTTTGTTCAGCTAGTTTTAAGGACGTGTTTATAATATTGGTCCTCTCTTCTTTGTCCTTTCGTACTGAAGAAGTAAGCGTCATAGATAGAAACCGACCTGGATTGCTCCGGTCTGAACTCAGATCACGTAGGACTGTTAATCGTTGAACAAACGAACCTTTAATAGCGGCTACACCATTTGGGTGTCCTGATCCAACATCGAGGTCGTAAACCTTCTTGTCGATAGGGACTCTTGAAGAAGATAGCGCTGTTATCCCTGGGGTAACTTGGTTCGTTGGTCAGTATGACTGGGTCGGCTTTGTACTTTGGCTTGTTAGCCTTGGTGAGAAGTGGTGGTTCTGTGCTCGGAAGTTTTGTTTTGTTCCGAAGTCGCCCCAACTTAAAACTATGGGCTAGGGGCATTAGTGGTGCTTATTAGCGGTCGTTTTAAGCTCCACAGGGTCTTCTCGTCTTATGTGTTTATCCCAGCTTTTGTACTGGGAGATCAGTTTCACTGATTAGCTATAAGAGACAGGTTTGTCCTCATTTAGCCGTTCATACTAGTCTTTATTTAGAAGACAAGTGATTACGCTACCTTTGCACGGTTAGGATACCGCGGCCGTTTAAAAGTTTCACTGGGCAGGCAGGACCTTTAATACTTGTTTAGCTAAAGGCTATGTTTTTGGTAAACAGTTGGGACAAGGTTTTGCTGAATTCCTTTTACAGCTTTTAATCTATCTTTTTAGCACACCGGTGTCGGGTTGACAGTTTTTGTAACAGTTTTGGCTGTTTAATTGTTGTTCCTGTTTTGGTCTGTTAATGTCCAGTAGGTTTTCTATTTCTGGGTCAAGGGGGTGCTTAAGAGAAGGGCTTCTTGTTACTAGTTCTAGCATTAGTTTGTCTATAATAATAGTGTGGCTCGGTAGGTTTTTAGGAGGTGGCAGACACAGGGGGGATTTATTGTCTTTGTGCTGTGACGCTGTGTTTACTGGTGGCTGCTTTAGGGCCTACTGGGCGTAGGTTATGTTGCTTTCTCTCTAAGTCAGGTTGTATCCTATTTCAATGGGGCTGTACCCCCATTGAATACCTTTTAGGTTAAAATGCGTGCTATTGTTTGCTGGAAGTAACCTAAAGTTGAACTAAAATTCATTTATTGAGCAACCAGCTATCACCAAGTTCGTTTGGCTTTTCACCGCTACTACTAGATCTTCCCACTCTTTTGCCACAGAGATGGGTGCACTCTTACAGTTGTCTTGTAGTAGCTCACTTGGTTTCGGGGGTACAGGCTGAAGTTCTCTTTGTCTGTTTTATTCTGGCTGGACCATGATGCAAGAGGTACAAGGGTTTATCTTTGCTTTGTTTTGCTTGTGTGTTTCATTATTCTTTCAGGGTTCCCTTGCGGTACTTTTTCTGTTGCGCCGTTTTGGTTAGGTTCTATCACATATACTAGTTTTGTCGAATGATTTATTTTGTTAATGAGAGGATTTGTTTATGTGATTGGGCTAGTTGTTTGGCTCAAAAAGGTTAGGATCTCACTAACATTTTTCAATTGTAAGTTGAATGCTTTGTTTTAAGCTACTGGTTGTTGTTCCAAGCACGCCTTCCGGTGCGCTTACCTTGTTACGACTTGCCTCATCTATATTGTTAGTATTTTTATATGTTAAGTTTATTTTTGGACGATGAGAGTGACGGGCGGTGTGTGCGCGCTCCAGAGCAAATTTAAGATAAAGACTCTTATTTAGCTTACTTCTAAATCCTCCTTTGGGTGTGTGTTTCATTACACCTTTCGTATTTTTCTGTGGCAGAAAATGTAGCCCATCTCTTCCATTCTATCTGCTACACCTTGACCTGACGTGTTAGTTGTAAACTTTTTTGCCTACTTTGTTTCTTTCACAGGGTAAGCTGACGACGGCGGTATATAGGCTGAGTTGCAAAGAATGGTGGGGTAAAGCGTGGGGTATCGATTATAGGACAGGCTCCTCTAGGATGATGTGGAGCACCGCCAAGTCCTTTGAGTTTCGAGCTTTTCGCTTGTAGTTCTCTGGCGAATGGTTTTGTGTGTTTAACCATCTATGTTTAGGGCTAGGCATAGTAGGGTATCTAATCCTAGTTTGTTTCCTAGCTTTAGTGAGGTTGAATAGTCTTTTATTTGAAGGCATTTTATTGGTGGAGTTCTTGTGCCAATATATTTTACAGTCTTGGCTTGGTTTTCCTTCAATTTTTTTGACATTATTCTGGTCACGCTTTACGCCGAGGGTCATTGTTTTTGGCCTTTCGTATAACCGCGGTGGCTGGCACGAAATTTACCGGCCAAACTTAATCATAGCTAAGTCAAGCTTTCGCTTATTTCTTAATGTTATTCACTGCTGAGTACCCGTGTGGGTGTGGCGTAGCAAGGTGTTGTGGGCTTCGGTTTGTTAGAGATCCTGATACCTGCTCCACTTGGCTATTCGGGGTTGTGTGGGCATTCTCACTGGGGTGTGGAGGCTTGCATGTGTAATTTTGATTAAAAACAATGGCAAGTTTAGGACCAAAACTTTGTGTTTTTGGGGAAATTTGACTCACCCATCTCAGCATCTTCAGTGCTTCGCTTTAAAAATTTTAAGCTACAATAACATAAAATTTTTGTATAAAAGATAAAAAAAATGTATATATAATCATGTTGTAAATATGCATTACGGCACTGATATTAGTATCCACGACTGCATTTACAATCTGTAGAATGCATGAACTGGTCGTGGACAACCGGTAGTTTTAGTTTGGTCAGATCCTGTTTTAGGGGTTTGGCAGGAGTAAATCTGACTAAGTGAGAAATTACCGGTAAGGGGGGTAGGGGGGTTTGCCATAAAAATTAAGTTGTATTTATTTACGTGTATCAAGCTGAACGTCCGCACCTACACCTACACCGACACCTGCGTTGTGGGTGCGCCTGCACCTGTGTACATGTCTGCGTCTGTGAACGCGCCCGCGCACATGCCTGCACTCGCAAACGCACGTGCGCTGCAGGCGCGCCCGCGTGCTCACGTCCACGTCTGCGCACGTTTGCGCTTGCAAACATACGTGCGCTGCAGGCGCGCCCGCGTGCCCACGTCCACGTCTGCGCACACATTTGCACTTGTATTTTCACCTGCGTCGCATGTGTTCACAGGTGCTTTTTCGTACGTTTTAACACGTTTGTTACTAATTTTATGTCATTCAAGCATTAAACGAAATCGCGTGCTCTATACGTGGGAACGTTTATCACGTGCACCGTAGGTCCAGATCGGACGGCAAATTGTAGGCGACCACTTTAGCAAGCGGCTCTGAGATCCACTCCCCCAAAAAAAATAAAAAAGGCCAGATGCATTGGGGGTCGGGATGCTATGATTTCTCGGCAAAGTGTACATTATGCACCAACCAGAAGCATCGTTAAAAGTGAGAAAGTGTTGGGAATCCTTTGACCGCCCCTGAGGTAGGAACCAGAGGCCTTGGAAAAAGTGAGAAATAGCCAACGTACTCCGTGTGTCCCACGGGGCTAGTAACGGGAGTACACGTCATTAAGGGATTGCTGGTTTCTCGGAGATGGCAGAATATAATAGATAACTGTCGAGCAAGAGAGCAGCAGGGGAGAAGGGTGATGGCATCTAATGGGCATGGTT
>NW_027101447.1:0-33126 GCF_035046505.1 Tiliqua scincoides | reverse complement strand
ATAGTATTGATGAGGTAAGGCCGTGGGCAATTATCAGTAAAATTGCTCCTGTTAGGCTTCATGGGGTTTGAATCAAAGCGGCTGCAATTACGAGGCCTATGTGGCTTACTGATGAGTAAGCGATTAAAGATTTTAAGTCAGTTTGTCGTAGGCAGATTGAGCTGGTTATGATGATGCCTCAAATGGCTAGAATAATAAAGGGGTAGTATAGTTTTGTTGAGAGTGGGTTTAGTAGGGGGGTGATTCGAATGATACCGTAGCCTCCGAGTTTCAGTAAAATTGCAGCCAGAACCATTGAGCCAGCGATAGGGGCTTCCACATGGGCTTTTGGGAGTCAGAGGTGGAGGCCATATAAAGGCATTTTCACTAGGAAGGCGATTAAGCAGGCAAGTCATAGTATGTTATTTGTTCATGAGTGGGGGGTTTCTGGTTGAATTAGGTTTATTATTACTATTGAAATGTTGGAGTATTTAGTGTTTAAAAATAGAATAGCAACTAATAGGGGGAGAGATCCAGCAAGTGTGTAAAATAGAAAGTATGTCCCTGCGGAAAGTCGCTCGGCTTGGTTTCCCCATCGTGTAATAACAATGAGGGTGGGAATTAATGTTGTTTCGAATATAATGTAAAATAGGGTGAATTCGGTTGCGGAGAATGTTAATAATAGGGCAACTTGTAGGGTTGTAATGACTACTAAAAAGTTTCGTTTTCGAGCAAGAGGTTCGTGTTGGAGGTGGTTTTGGCTAGCTAGGGCTATTAGTGGGAGAAGTCAGCAGGAAAGGATTATTAATGGGGCGGAAATTGAGTCAATGTTTAGGTAGGAAGAGGAGAATATTATGCTAGGGTTTAGAGGATACTTAAATCAGACTAGACTTATTAGTGCAAGTAGTATTGAGTAGGAGGTGTATATTGTGAAAAGGATGTTTTGTTTTGATAGAAGGGCTGTTGGAATTAATATAAGGGTAGGTAAAAGAATTTTTAGCATTGTAAGAGGTTTAGGTTTTTAAGATGGTCCGAGCCATGTGTTCGAGAGGTTGCCACTAATAAGGCGAGGCCAGTTCCTGCTTCACAGGCAGAAAAAGCAAGGAGGAGAATGGGAGAAATGTTTGTGGAGGGGAGTTGTAGTGTAGATGAGAATGCTGTAAGTGCTATAAAGAGGGCTAATATTATGGCTTCGATACAGAGTAGTGCGGAAACTAAGTGTGTTCGGTGTAGGGCCAACCCTAAAATTCCGAGTACGAAGGCAGAGGAAAAGGTAAAATATGTTGTCATATGGCAGTCCAGGGTTAAAACCTGGGGCTACTAAGTCGAAATTAGTTGTTTTATTTATACTAACTGCCTACTCTGCCCACTCTAGCCCCCCTGCTAATCATTCGTAAATTAAGCCTAGTGTTAGAAGAATAATGATTGCGGATATTCAGATTAAAGTGGTTGTTGGTTGTATAAGGTTTATGGCTCATGGGATCGGAAGGAGTAGCGCAATTTCTAGGTCGAATAGAAGAAATAGGATTGCAACTAGGAAGAATCGAAGCGAGAATGGTAGACGGGCGGTTCCTAATGGGTCGAAGCCGCATTCATATGGGGAGAGTTTTTCTGTGTCTGGTGATATTTGTGGTAATCAAAAGCTAATAGTAATTAAGATAACTATAAGGGTTGTTGTAATTAAGAATATGGTTGTTATATTCATTACTCTTTCTTAAGGTTTTATTAAGGCTTAGTGATTGGAAATCACTTGTACTGGTTGATACTAAAAGAGCAAGAGCCTCATCAGTAAATTGAGATGTAAAGGAACAGTCATACAACGTCTACGAAATGTCAGTATCATGCGGCGGCTTCAAATCCGAAGTGGTGGTTTGTTGTGAAGTGATATATGATCTGTCGTAGTAAGCAAACAATTAAAAAAGTTGATCCAATAATTACGTGGAGGCCATGGAAGCCTGTTGCCACAAAGAATGTTGACCCGTAAACGCTATCTGAAATAGCGAAAGGGGCTTCATAGTATTCTATGGCTTGGAGGGCGGTGAAGTAAAGGCCCAAGGCAATGGTTAGTGTAAGGGCTTGAATTGCTTCTTTTCGATTATTTTCTATAATAGAATGGTGGGCTCATGTTACGGTAACACCAGAGGCTAGGAGTACAGCTGTGTTTAGAAGGGGTACTTCAAATGGGTTTAATGGGTGAATTCCGCTAGGGGGTCAACAGCCCCCAAGCTCCGGGGTTGGGGCCAGGCTTGAGTGGTAGAAAGCTCAGAAAAAGCCGATAAAAAAGAAGACCTCTGATGTAATAAAAAGGATTATCCCGTATCGGAGGCCTTTTTGTACAGGGACCGTGTGGTGGCCTTGAAAGGTTCCCTCACGGGTGATATCTCGCCACCATTGTAGTATTGTTAGAAGGAGGATAATTAGGCCGATATTCATTAATAGTATATTGTTGAAGTGAAATCAGACGGCGAGTCCGGATGTTATAAGTAAGGCAGCGATTGCGCCTGTTAGGGGCCAGGGGCTTTGGTCTACTATATGATAGGCATGTGCTTGGTGGATCATTAAGTATTTTCTTGTAGGTATAGGCTTAATAGTAAAGTGAAGACGTAGGCTTGAATAATTGCTACTGCGACCTCTAGAATAGTTAAAAGTAAGAGGACAATAAAGGTTAGTGTTGCGGTTGCAGTTATTATGGGTAGTATTACAAATACGGCGGTAGAAATAAGTTGGATTAGCAGGTGACCTGCTGTTAAGTTGGCTGTTAGTCGAACGCCTAGTGCAAGAGGGCGAATGAGTAGGCTAATTGTTTCGATAATAATGAGAACAGGTACGAGAGGGGTTGGGGTGCCTTCTGGTAGAAGGTGGCCTAATGAAAGGGTTGGTTGATTGCGTAAGCCAATTAATACAGTTGCTAGTCATAAGGGTACTGCTAAACCCATATTTATTGATAGCTGGGTAGTTGGGGTGAATGTATAAGGGAAAAGTCCTAGCAAATTGAATAGGAGAAGGAATAATATAAGTGAGGTTAAGAGTGCGGCTCATTTGTGGCCTGGTTTGTTTAGGGGTAATATAAGTTGTTTTACAAATATAAAGATTGCTCATGTTTGTACCGTTTCTAGCCGATTTAAGATAAGTCGGCTTGTTTTTGTAAAAATTAGGGTTGGTGGCAGGATTATTGCTAGGGTGATAAGGGGGATTCCAAGGAGTTGTGGGCTTAAAAATTGGTCGAAGAAGCTTAAATTCATGGTCAGTTTCAAGGTGAGGCTTTAGGTGTGGGGGTGTTTTGGATTGGGAGATTTTGAGAGGTTATTATTAAAGTTTTGGTTTGGAGAATTGTTAATAAGATTGTTCATGAAAGTAGGAGGATTATTAATCAGGGGGCAGGGTTTAATTGAGGCATATCACTAAGGGGGCAGGTGTTGTCTCCTTCTTTAGCTTAAAAGGCTAACGCTGATAAAAGCTTCTTAGTGATGCAGTGAGTATTGTTGTGGTTCAGTCTTCAAAGTGTTTTAGTGGAATTGCTTCTACTACAATGGGCATGAAGCTGTGGTTAGATCCGCAGATTTCTGAGCATTGTCCATAGAACAAGCCTGGGTGAGAAGTGATAAAGGTTGTTTGATTTAGTCGTCCGGGAATGGCATCTGTTTTAATGCCGAGGGCGGGTACGGCCCATGAGTGCAGGACATCTTCTGCGGAGATTAGTATGCGAATTGGGGATTCTATTGGAACTACTATTCGGTGATCTACTTCTAATAGACGGAGGTGTCCTTGAGGGAGGTCTTGTGAGGGAATTATGTAAGAGTCAAATGCGAGATCTTGATAGTCTGTGTACTCATAGCTCCAATATCATTGGTGGCCGAGAGCTTTAACAGTTAGGTGTGGGTTGTTGATTTCATCTATGAGGTAGAGAATGCGAAGGGAAGGGAGGGCAATTAAGATTAAAATGATTGCAGGAAGAATTGTTCAGATTATTTCTACTTCTTGGGCGTCTATGGTATTTGTGTGTGTTAGCTTTGTTGTTATTATTAAAGAAATAATGTATAATACTAAAGCACTAATTAAGAAGACAATTATAATGGCGTGGTCATGAAAATGTAAGAGCTCTTCTATAATGGGAGATGCTGCGTCTTGAAATCCGAGTTGAGCGGGGTGTGCCATCATGAGGCCCATAGGGGCTAACCTATAACTTAGCTCTGACAGGGCTACATAATAAATTTACTAGGGTCTCATGAGAAAGAAGCATCTTGGCTATGTGATTGGCTTGAAACCAGTAGAAGGCGGTTCGATTCCTCCCTTTCTTGAGTTTGTTTGTACATATGTTGGTTCTTCGTAAGTGTGATAAGGGGGTGGGCAGCCGTGAAGTCATTCTAGGTTTGTGTTTGTTAGTTCTAGGGCGAAAACTTCTCGTTTAGCTGCGAATGCTTCTCAAATGATAAACATTATTATGATTACGGCTACTAGAGAAATTAGTGAGCCAATTGATGATAAAGTATTTCAGATGGTATATGCGTCAGGATAGTCGGAGTAACGGCGGGGCATTCCTGATAGCCCAAGGAAGTGTTGAGGGAAGAAGGTCAGATTAACCCCGGCAAATATGACACCAAATTGGACTTTTGTTCAAGTTTGATGAAGTGTATAGCCTGAAAATAGGGGAAATCAATGTACAAAGCCTCCTATGATTGCAAATACGGCACCTATGGATAATACATAGTGGAAATGAGCTACGACGTAATATGTGTCATGAAGAACAATGTCTAAGGATGAGTTGGCAAGTACAATGCCTGTTAGGCCTCCCACAGTAAATAGGAAAATGAAGCCCAGGGCCCAGAGTATGGCAGCATCTCATTTGATTATGCCCCCATGTAAAGTTGCGAGCCAGCTAAATACCTTTACACCTGTTGGAATTGCGATGATTATTGTGGCGGAAGTGAAATATGCTCGGGTATCGACATCCATTCCAACGGTAAATATGTGGTGGGCTCATACGATAAAGCCTAAGAAGCCGATAGATATTATGGCTCATACTATACCCATGTAGCCGAAAGGTTCTTTTTTTCCAGCATAATAGGTTACAATGTGTGAGATTATTCCAAAGCCAGGAAGAATCAAAATGTAGACTTCTGGGTGACCAAAGAACCAAAACAGATGTTGGTATAAAATTGGGTCCCCCCCACCTGCAGGATCGAAGAAAGATGTGTTTAAATTTCGGTCTGTTAGTAGTATTGTGATACCGGCGGCAAGGACGGGTAGTGATAGTAAAAGTAGAACTGCCGTGATTATTACTGATCATACGAATAGAGGGGTTTGGTATTGGGTTATGGAGGGTGGTTTTATGTTGATGCAGGTAGTAATAAAGTTAATGGCCCCAAGAATTGAGGAGACTCCCGCGAGGTGGAGGGAGAAGATGGTTAGATCTACAGAGGCCCCGGCATGGGCTAAGTTCCCGGCTAAGGGAGGGTAGACGGTTCACCCGGTGCCGGCCCCGGCTTCCACCCCCGAGGATGCAAGTAGCAGTAATAGAGAAGGAGGGAGAAGTCAAAAACTCATGTTGTTTATTCGTGGGAAGGCCATATCTGGCGCCCCAATTATTAGGGGGACTAGTCAATTTCCGAACCCGCCGATTATTACAGGCATTACTATAAAGAAAATTATGACAAAAGCATGGGCTGTTACAATGACGTTATAGATCTGATCATCGCCTAGCAGGGCGCCAGGTTGACTTAGTTCAGCCCGAATTAACAGGCTAAGTGCTGTACCAACTATTCCTGCTCAAGCTCCGAAGATTAAGTATAAGGTGCCGATATCTTTGTGGTTGGTTGAGAAGAATCAACGATTAATGGTCACAGGTAAGATGGCCGATAGTAGGTGGCAGGTTGTAGCCCTGTATAGGTGGGTGCCAGTCCCACTCTTATCACAATAGCTTCGTGGTGATTCACGCTAGAGTGCAAATCTAGAGAAGCACACCAAAGGTGTGCCGGAGCTTCTTTTTTTAGAAGAAGCTCAGATTGAAGCCCGCTGGATGGGGCGTTTAGCTGTTAACTAGAAATTTACGGGATCGAGGCCCGTCTGTCTGGGAGGTTTTAGCTTAATTAAAGTGCCTGAGTTGCAATCAGGAGATGTAAGTTAAAGTTTTACATGCCTTCAGGGGCTAGGAGGGTTGAACTCTTATTTAGGGCTTTGAAGGCCCTTGGTTTTGTTAACCTAAGCCTCTTAAAGTATCATTGGGGTTAGGGGTAAGAGGAGTAAGGATGGTAGTAAGAGGGTTGAGATTGTGGTTGTACTTAGTTTAGGTTGGAATCGTCATTTGTGTGTTGTTTGTGTGGTGGTTGGGAACACTGTGAGGGTTGTGATGTAAGATAGTCGTAAGTAAAAGAATAGGCTTAATAGAGCGGAGAGGGCAAGTAGGGCTGCGGTCATTGATAGGTTGTGGGTTGTTAATTCTTGTAAAATTAACCATTTTGGGATAAAGCCTGTTAGCGGGGGGAGCCCTCCTAGAGATATTAGTAGTAAAAATATAAGTGCTATGGTTGAGGGGGAAATTGTTCAAGAGGTGGTTAAATCTTTAATGTTTTTTGCTGTGATGAAGATAAGGATTATAAAGGCAGTAGTTGTTATTATGAGGTATAAAAATAGGTTGAGGAGTATTAAGTTTGAGCTTAGTGTGAGAATTGTAGCTATTCAACCTAGGTGGGCAATTGATGAGAATGCTATGATTTTTCGTGTCTGTGTTTGGTTTATGCCTCCCCACCCTCCGGTCAAGGTTGACAGTAGCCCTATAATTAGAAGTGTATTTGGGTGGATAGCGGGGGCGGCTATATAAAGTAGGGCGAGGGGGGCGAGTTTTTGTCAAGTTGTAATGATTAGTGCTGTTTTTAGTGTTGTGCCTTGTAGGACTTCTGGTAGTCAGAAATGCAGGGGGGCTAGGCCTAGTTTTATGGCTAGAGCTATTGTTATTATGATGCAGGCAGGTTGGTTTGTGAGTTGTGAAATGTCTCAGGTGCTGGTGGATCAGGCATTGATTGTGCTGGCGAATAGGAGTGTGGCTGAGGCAGCAGCTTGGGTAAGGAAATATTTTGTAGCGGCTTCAGTTGCACGGGGATGGTGTTGTTTGGCGATAAGGGGAATAATGGCTAGGGTATTTAGTTCTAATCCGATTCAGGCAAGGAGTCAGTGTGTGCTTGATAGGGTAATGATGGAGCCGGTTGCTACGCTTGAGAGAATCAGTGAAGATATGATTGGGTTCATTAGTATAGGAAGGATTTTAACCAACATTTTCGGGGTATGGGCCCGAAAGCTTAATTAGCTGACTTTACTAGAAAATAGTATAATGAAGTACATAAGATTTTGAGTCTTTTGGTGCAGGTTCGTGTCCTGTTTTTCTAGTGCTTCGAGAAGAAGGAAATAAGGGGATTTTAACCCCTGTGTTTTACTCTATCAAAGTAATCCTTGGGGATTCGGGCATATTTCCTGGTTTATTGTGGGGGGAGTCCTGATAATATTGTTGGGAAAGAGGCATGCCACATTAATAGAGCGAGGGTTAGGGGTAAGAAATTTTTTCATAAGAGGTGTATAAGTTGGTCGTAACGAAAACGAGGGTATGAGGCGCGAGTTCATAAGAATATGATTGTCAGGATAGTTGTTTTTAATATTAGGTTTATTGTGAACACGTCTGGGGGTAGGGAGGTTCCTGGGTTTAGGAAAAGGATGCAGGTTAGGGTATTTATTAGTATGATGTTTGCATATTCAGCTAGGAAAAATAGGGCGAATGGGCCAGCGGCATACTCTACATTAAAGCCAGAGACAAGCTCTGATTCTCCTTCTGTTAAATCAAAGGGGGCCCGGTTTGTTTCTGCTAGTGTTGAGATAAACCATATTATGGCAAGAGGTCATGATGAAATTAGTAGTCATTGGTGTTCTTGTGTAATTGAGAGTATTTGTAGAGTGAAGCCCCCTGTAAGGATAATAATGGTTAGTAAAATAATTCCCAGGGTGACCTCGTATGAGATTGTTTGTGCTACCGCACGTAGGGCGCCAATTAATGGGTATTTTGAGTTGGATGCCCACCCTGATCATAGAATAGAATATACTGCTATGCTTGAGAGGGCTAGTATGAAGAGAAGGCCTAGGTTTATGTCTGCTAAGGTGGCCGGTATTGGGAGGGGGGTTCAAATTATAAGGGCTAGAAATAGGGCTAAGGTCGGGGTTATGATGAAGAGGGCAGGAGAGGAAGAGGAGGGGCGTAAGGGTTCTTTAATAAACAGTTTAATGCCGTCTGCAAATGGTTGTAATAGCCCATAAGGGCCAATGATGTTAGGGCCTTTTCGTAGTTGTATATAACCGAGCACTTTTCGTTCCAGTAGTGTAAGGAAGGCAACAGCTAGTAAGATGGGAATAATATATAATAGGGGATTAATGATATATAAGAGTAATGCATTCATGTATTAGGGAGATGATTTGAACATCTAGTAGAAAGATCTTAGGTCTTTTGCATTCACCTGGCTCTGCCACCCTAATAATTACCCCTTGTCTGGGGGTGTTCTAGGTGCTTTGTTTAGCTTGAGTTTTGTTCAGCTAGTTTTAAGGACGTGTTTATAATATTGGTCCTCTCTTCTTTGTCCTTTCGTACTGAAGAAGTAAGCGTCATAGATAGAAACCGACCTGGATTGCTCCGGTCTGAACTCAGATCACGTAGGACTGTTAATCGTTGAACAAACGAACCTTTAATAGCGGCTACACCATTTGGGTGTCCTGATCCAACATCGAGGTCGTAAACCTTCTTGTCGATAGGGACTCTTGAAGAAGATAGCGCTGTTATCCCTGGGGTAACTTGGTTCGTTGGTCAGTATGACTGGGTCGGCTTTGTACTTTGGCTTGTTAGCCTTGGTGAGAAGTGGTGGTTCTGTGCTCGGAAGTTTTGTTTTGTTCCGAAGTCGCCCCAACTTAAAACTATGGGCTAGGGGCATTAGTGGTGCTTATTAGCGGTCGTTTTAAGCTCCACAGGGTCTTCTCGTCTTATGTGTTTATCCCAGCTTTTGTACTGGGAGATCAGTTTCACTGATTAGCTATAAGAGACAGGTTTGTCCTCATTTAGCCGTTCATACTAGTCTTTATTTAGAAGACAAGTGATTACGCTACCTTTGCACGGTTAGGATACCGCGGCCGTTTAAAAGTTTCACTGGGCAGGCAGGACCTTTAATACTTGTTTAGCTAAAGGCTATGTTTTTGGTAAACAGTTGGGACAAGGTTTTGCTGAATTCCTTTTACAGCTTTTAATCTATCTTTTTAGCACACCGGTGTCGGGTTGACAGTTTTTGTAACAGTTTTGGCTGTTTAATTGTTGTTCCTGTTTTGGTCTGTTAATGTCCAGTAGGTTTTCTATTTCTGGGTCAAGGGGGTGCTTAAGAGAAGGGCTTCTTGTTACTAGTTCTAGCATTAGTTTGTCTATAATAATAGTGTGGCTCGGTAGGTTTTTAGGAGGTGGCAGACACAGGGGGGATTTATTGTCTTTGTGCTGTGACGCTGTGTTTACTGGTGGCTGCTTTAGGGCCTACTGGGCGTAGGTTATGTTGCTTTCTCTCTAAGTCAGGTTGTATCCTATTTCAATGGGGCTGTACCCCCATTGAATACCTTTTAGGTTAAAATGCGTGCTATTGTTTGCTGGAAGTAACCTAAAGTTGAACTAAAATTCATTTATTGAGCAACCAGCTATCACCAAGTTCGTTTGGCTTTTCACCGCTACTACTAGATCTTCCCACTCTTTTGCCACAGAGATGGGTGCACTCTTACAGTTGTCTTGTAGTAGCTCACTTGGTTTCGGGGGTACAGGCTGAAGTTCTCTTTGTCTGTTTTATTCTGGCTGGACCATGATGCAAGAGGTACAAGGGTTTATCTTTGCTTTGTTTTGCTTGTGTGTTTCATTATTCTTTCAGGGTTCCCTTGCGGTACTTTTTCTGTTGCGCCGTTTTGGTTAGGTTCTATCACATATACTAGTTTTGTCGAATGATTTATTTTGTTAATGAGAGGATTTGTTTATGTGATTGGGCTAGTTGTTTGGCTCAAAAAGGTTAGGATCTCACTAACATTTTTCAATTGTAAGTTGAATGCTTTGTTTTAAGCTACTGGTTGTTGTTCCAAGCACGCCTTCCGGTGCGCTTACCTTGTTACGACTTGCCTCATCTATATTGTTAGTATTTTTATATGTTAAGTTTATTTTTGGACGATGAGAGTGACGGGCGGTGTGTGCGCGCTCCAGAGCAAATTTAAGATAAAGACTCTTATTTAGCTTACTTCTAAATCCTCCTTTGGGTGTGTGTTTCATTACACCTTTCGTATTTTTCTGTGGCAGAAAATGTAGCCCATCTCTTCCATTCTATCTGCTACACCTTGACCTGACGTGTTAGTTGTAAACTTTTTTGCCTACTTTGTTTCTTTCACAGGGTAAGCTGACGACGGCGGTATATAGGCTGAGTTGCAAAGAATGGTGGGGTAAAGCGTGGGGTATCGATTATAGGACAGGCTCCTCTAGGATGATGTGGAGCACCGCCAAGTCCTTTGAGTTTCGAGCTTTTCGCTTGTAGTTCTCTGGCGAATGGTTTTGTGTGTTTAACCATCTATGTTTAGGGCTAGGCATAGTAGGGTATCTAATCCTAGTTTGTTTCCTAGCTTTAGTGAGGTTGAATAGTCTTTTATTTGAAGGCATTTTATTGGTGGAGTTCTTGTGCCAATATATTTTACAGTCTTGGCTTGGTTTTCCTTCAATTTTTTTGACATTATTCTGGTCACGCTTTACGCCGAGGGTCATTGTTTTTGGCCTTTCGTATAACCGCGGTGGCTGGCACGAAATTTACCGGCCAAACTTAATCATAGCTAAGTCAAGCTTTCGCTTATTTCTTAATGTTATTCACTGCTGAGTACCCGTGTGGGTGTGGCGTAGCAAGGTGTTGTGGGCTTCGGTTTGTTAGAGATCCTGATACCTGCTCCACTTGGCTATTCGGGGTTGTGTGGGCATTCTCACTGGGGTGTGGAGGCTTGCATGTGTAATTTTGATTAAAAACAATGGCAAGTTTAGGACCAAAACTTTGTGTTTTTGGGGAAATTTGACTCACCCATCTCAGCATCTTCAGTGCTTCGCTTTAAAAATTTTAAGCTACAATAACATAAAATTTTTGTATAAAAGATAAAAAAAATGTATATATAATCATGTTGTAAATATGCATTACGGCACTGATATTAGTATCCACGACTGCATTTACAATCTGTAGAATGCATGAACTGGTCGTGGACAACCGGTAGTTTTAGTTTGGTCAGATCCTGTTTTAGGGGTTTGGCAGGAGTAAATCTGACTAAGTGAGAAATTACCGGTAAGGGGGGTAGGGGGGTTTGCCATAAAAATTAAGTTGTATTTATTTACGTGTATCAAGCTGAACGTCCGCACCTACACCTACACCGACACCTGCGTTGTGGGTGCGCCTGCACCTGTGTACATGTCTGCGTCTGTGAACGCGCCCGCGCACATGCCTGCACTCGCAAACGCACGTGCGCTGCAGGCGCGCCCGCGTGCTCACGTCCACGTCTGCGCACGTTTGCGCTTGCAAACATACGTGCGCTGCAGGCGCGCCCGCGTGCCCACGTCCACGTCTGCGCACACATTTGCACTTGTATTTTCACCTGCGTCGCATGTGTTCACAGGTGCTTTTTCGTACGTTTTAACACGTTTGTTACTAATTTTATGTCATTCAAGCATTAAACGAAATCGCGTGCTCTATACGTGGGAACGTTTATCACGTGCACCGTAGGTCCAGATCGGACGGCAAATTGTAGGCGACCACTTTAGCAAGCGGCTCTGAGATCCACTCCCCCAAAAAAAATAAAAAAGGCCAGATGCATTGGGGGTCGGGATGCTATGATTTCTCGGCAAAGTGTACATTATGCACCAACCAGAAGCATCGTTAAAAGTGAGAAAGTGTTGGGAATCCTTTGACCGCCCCTGAGGTAGGAACCAGAGGCCTTGGAAAAAGTGAGAAATAGCCAACGTACTCCGTGTGTCCCACGGGGCTAGTAACGGGAGTACACGTCATTAAGGGATTGCTGGTTTCTCGGAGATGGCAGAATATAATAGATAACTGTCGAGCAAGAGAGCAGCAGGGGAGAAGGGTGATGGCATCCAATGGGCATGGTTGGGAGAGGGTAGTGTCCTCATGATATGCGTGAGGCGAAGAGGGCAAATGTCCAATTATACATAATATGTGCTAGATCATTCTAATCTAATCTTCTATGATCTGCATGTGTGAAAGAGGAAAATATTCGAGATGTGTTGTAAGTATGAAATCATTAATAATCTGTCTGTTGTGATATGCGTGTGGACAAGAGGTAAATGTCCGATTATACATAGTATGTCTTAGAACCTTAATTTGAAGTCTTTTGTGATATGCATGAGGTTGAAAATTAATTGTTCGATTATTCTTAGTTTGTGATTGATCATTGACTGATTAACCGGATATGATATGCATGAGGACAAGAGGTGAATGTCCGATTATACATAGTATGTGTAAGATCACCAGCAAAGCAATAAAAAGCCGCCAGGGGCGGCCAGATACGGGTGAATTGAGGTAGAGGACAAAAAAGCCGCCAGGGGCGGCCAGATACGGGTGAATTGAGGTAGAGGACAAAAAAGCCGCCAGGGGCGGCCAGATACGGGTGAATTGAGGTAGAGGACAAAAAAGCCGCCAGGGGCGGCCAGATACGGGTGAATTGAGGTAGAGGACAAAAAAGCCGCCAGGGGCGGCCAGATACGGGTGAATTGAGGTAGAGGGCAAAAAAGCCGCCAGGGGCGGCCAGATACGGGTGAATTGAGGTAGAGGACAAAAAAGCCGCCAGGGGGTAGTTTAAAGTTAGAATGCTAGTTTTGGGGACTAGCGGTGGGGGTTTGAGTCCCCTCTCTCTGATGCCTTAGGGGGTCTTAGTTCCCATCTTTGGCTTACAAGACCAATGCTTTGTCTATTAAGCTACTAAGGCTTAGAGTGGGGCTATCATTTGAGTATTTTATCTTCTAGTTTGGCTGTAATTGGTATGAGGAGGAGGAAAATAGCAAAGTAGAGTATTGAGGCAATTTGTCCGATGATGATGAAGGGGTCCTCTACGGGCTGTCCTCCGATTCACGTGAGGATAATGATATTTGATATAAGGAGTCAAAAGACCCCTTGGGATAGGGGCCGGAAGGTGTTTCCTCGTTGCTTTGATGTATGGAGTATGGGTACGAAGATTAGGATTAGGATTGAAAATAATAAGGCAAGAACGCCTCCTAATTTATTTGGGATTGAGCGTAGGATAGCGTAGGCAAAGAGGAAGTATCACTCGGGTTTAATGTGTGGTGGCGTGACTAAGGGGTTTGCAGGGGTAAAGTTTTCTGGGTCTCCTAGTAAGTTTGGGGAGAAGAGGGCTAGTAGGAGGAGAACGAAGATTAATAATGTTAGGCCTAAAAGGTCTTTATAGGTGTAATAAGGGTGAAATGGGATTTTGTCTGTGTTGGAGTTTAGGCCTGTGGGGTTATTTGATCCTGTTTCGTGGAGGAAAAGGAGGTGAAGTATAGAGGTTCCCATGATAATAAATGGCAGAATAAAATGGAATGAAAAGAATCGGGTGAGTGTTGCGTTGTCTACTGAGAACCCTCCCCAGATTCATTCTACCAAGGTTGTTCCGATATAGGGAATTGCTGAAAGAAGGTTAGTAATGACGGTGGCCCCTCAAAAAGATATCTGGCCCCATGGAAGTACGTAGCCCACAAAGGCTGTTGCCATTACAAGGAGAAGAAGAACGACCCCAATGTTTCAGGTTTCTTTGTATATGTAAGAGCCGTAGTATAAGCCCCGTCCGATATGGAGGTAAATGCAAATAAAGAATATGGAGGCCCCATTGGCGTGCAGGTTTCGGATTAGCCACCCGTATTGTACGTCTCGACAAATGTGTGCGATTGATGAAAATGCTGAAGAGATGTCTGCTGTGTAGTGTATAGCAAGGAATAGGCCAGTTAGGACTTGTGCGATTAGACAAAATCCAAGTAGTGAGCCAAAATTTCATCATGCTGAGATATTTGATGGGGTGGGGAGGTCAATGAATGTGTTGTTTACAATCTTTAGGATTGGGTGAGTTTTTCGTAGGTTGTGGGTCATTAGTTTTTGTAGTTGAATACAACAGTGGTTTTTCGTGCCGCAGGTCTTGGTTAAAGTCCAGGCAAAAATTATGGTTTATTTTATTTTTTTATTATCTTTTTGTTTATTGGGGGGGTTGGTGGCTGTTGCCTCAAACCCATCCCCGCTTTATGGTGCGGTTGGGTTGGTGGTTGCTGCTGCCGTTGGGTGTGGTGTGTTGGTTTGATTGGGTAGTTCTTTTGTTTCTTTGGTCTTATTTTTGATTTATTTAGGGGGAATGTTGGTGGTATTTGCTTATTCTGTAGCGTTGGCGGCTGAGCCCTACCCTGAGACATGGGGGAGCTGGTCTGTTGGGTTGTATGTTGGGGGGTATTTTGTTTTGGTGACGGTGTTGTTTGTGGTATTTGGTGGGGGGTGGGTGGTGGAGGGGTTTGGAGTTGTTGGGGTTGATTGTGTAGGGTTACATTTTGTTCGTGCGGACTTTAGTGGGGTGTCTTTGTTATATTCATGGGGGGGTGGCTGTTTATTAATTTCCGGGTGAGGCTTATTGCTGGCTTTATTTGTTGCGTTAGAGCTGTCACGTGGGTTGGCGCGGGGGGCTTTGCGGGTAATTAGATTAAAATAAAAATGAGCACCGAGGTCATAAATAGGACAAATATGATTAAGTAGGCTTTAATAAGACCTTTGTTGGCAGTAGAAATGCTGTTGACCATGGGGGTGTTGGTTATTGTTAGTATTTTTGGACCAATTTTTTCATACCATAGTTGGTCGTTTAGGTGTGAGGCAAGGTTTTGTCCTTGTATGAGTGAAATGTTTGGGTGGGTTCGGTGAATGATTATGTTGAAGAATCCTAGTTGGTTTGAGAAGTTGTTTAACTTATTATGTTTTGGAGTCAAGAGTGTTGTTGTTTGGGTGGCTAGTTCTAAAGCATATAAAAGGCCTAAGATTGTTACGAGTAATGCGGACAGTTTTATGTTTGTTGATATGGTTAATGCTGTTGTTTTGATTGGAAGAACAGAGGAGATAAGGAGTAAGCCAGTTAAAATGCTTCCTGTTGCGAGGCGAACAAGGGGGTTGGTTAGGGTTTTATTGTTTTCGGAAATGATGACAAGAGTGTTCCCTCGGGAGGTGTTTATTTGTACGTAGAAGATTAGTCGTAGGCTGTAGGCGGCCGTTAGGGCCGTTGCTGTGAGAGTTAGTATTAGGGCTCAGGCGTTAAGGTAGGAGGTATTTATTGTTTCGATGATGGTGTCTTTTGAGAAAAAGCCGGATAGAAAGGGGGTTCCTATTAGGGCAAGGCTGCCGATGGTTAGGCAGGAGGTGGTAACGGGTATTGCTTTGTTAATGCCTCCTATCTTTCGGATGTCCTGTTCGTCTGATAAATTATGAATGATCGACCCAGAACAGAGGAATAACATGGCTTTAAAGAATGCGTGGGTTGAAATATGAAAGAAGGCTAGTTGTGGTTGGTTTAATCCTACGGTGACCATTATCAACCCAAGCTGGCTTGAGGTTGAGAAGGCGATGATTTTTTTAATATCGTTTTGTGTGAGGGCACAAATTGCTGTGAATAAGGTTGTTATTGCACCTAGACAAAGGCAGGTGGATAGGGCTGTTGTGTTTGTTTCTAATAGGGGGTGGAGGCGAATTAGTAGGAATACACCTGCCACAACCATTGTGCTGGAGTGGAGTAAGGCAGAGACGGGAGTAGGACCTTCTATGGCTGCTGGTAATCATGGGTGAAGGCCAAATTGGGCAGACTTTCCTGCGGCAGCTAAGATTAAACCCAAGAGGGGGACAAGGGTGACTGAGTTTGGGTTAGTAAATAGTTGATGAAATTCTCAGGTGGTTGTGTTTATAGCAAGTCAGGCTATTGTTAGGATAAGGCCAATATCCCCAACTCGGTTATAAATGACTGCCTGTAGGGCGGATGAGTTTGCGTCGGAACGTGAGAATCATCACCCGATTAATAGAAAGGATATAATTCCAACCCCCTCCCACCCAATAAAAAGCTGGAAGATATTATTTGCGGTAACAAGAATTAATATAGCTAGTAAGAATAGGAGAAGATACTTAAAAAATCGGTTGATAAAGGGGTCTGAGGTCATATATCATGCGGCAAACTCCAAGATGGATCATGTGACAAAGAGTGCGATGGGTAAAAATGTAATTGTGTAGGTGTCTAGCATGAAGCTAATGTTGATGCTAAAATTAGAGATGTTGATTCAGTGGATGTTTGTAGTTGTGAATTCTAGTCCATAGTTAATGAAGATAAACAGGGGGATTATGCTGGTAAAAAATGCTGTTTGCACAGCTACCTTTACATGGGAGAGGTGTCATTGGTTTTGTAGAGGGTATAGGGTTATTGTGATGGGAATTATTAGGAATAGAAAGGTAGCGGCTATGGTGGTGTGGGGGATGTTGTGCATGTACTTTTACTTGGAATTGCACCAAGAATTTTGGCTCCTAAGACCAATGGATTAAACTCTGATCCTTTAAAAGTGAGGAGTCTGGGGGGTTAATCCCAGGACGCAGAGTTAGCAGTTCTTTGTATACAATACCCCTCGGTCATTAAGAAGGTTTGAACTTCTATTTTTAGATCCACATTCTAATGTTTTTGTTAAACTATGACAACAAGGAAGGGGGCCTATGATTAGTTCGGGTTTTATTATAAGTATAAGTATCGGGAGGATGTGTAGGACCAGTAGCAGGTGTTCTCGGGTGTATGTCGGGTTTGTTTGGATAGCGTGTTGTGGGAGCTTTCCTCGTTGGGTTGTTAAAAATATATGAAGTGAGTAGGTGGCTGTTAAGAGAGTGCCTACTCCTGTTATGAGGATTGTTAGGGGGGACCAGTTGAATAATGATGTTATGATTAGAAGTTCGCCTGTGAGATTAATTGTGGGGGGGAGGGCCATATTTATTAAGTTAGCTATAAGCCACCAGGATATTGTTAGAGGAAGAATAAGTTGCAGGCCGCGGGCTAGAAGGAGTGTTCGGCTATGGGTGCGTTCATAGTTTGTGTTTGCTAGACAAAATAGTATTGATGAGGTAAGGCCGTGGGCAATTATCAGTAAAATTGCTCCTGTTAGGCTTCATGGGGTTTGAATCAAAGCGGCTGCAATTACGAGGCCTATGTGGCTTACTGATGAGTAAGCGATTAAAGATTTTAAGTCAGTTTGTCGTAGGCAGATTGAGCTGGTTATGATGATGCCTCAAATGGCTAGAATAATAAAGGGGTAGTATAGTTTTGTTGAGAGTGGGTTTAGTAGGGGGGTGATTCGAATGATACCGTAGCCTCCGAGTTTCAGTAAAATTGCAGCCAGAACCATTGAGCCAGCGATAGGGGCTTCCACATGGGCTTTTGGGAGTCAGAGGTGGAGGCCATATAAAGGCATTTTCACTAGGAAGGCGATTAAGCAGGCAAGTCATAGTATGTTATTTGTTCATGAGTGGGGGGTTTCTGGTTGAATTAGGTTTATTATTACTATTGAAATGTTGGAGTATTTAGTGTTTAAAAATAGAATAGCAACTAATAGGGGGAGAGATCCAGCAAGTGTGTAAAATAGAAAGTATGTCCCTGCGGAAAGTCGCTCGGCTTGGTTTCCCCATCGTGTAATAACAATGAGGGTGGGAATTAATGTTGTTTCGAATATAATGTAAAATAGGGTGAATTCGGTTGCGGAGAATGTTAATAATAGGGCAACTTGTAGGGTTGTAATGACTACTAAAAAGTTTCGTTTTCGAGCAAGAGGTTCGTGTTGGAGGTGGTTTTGGCTAGCTAGGGCTATTAGTGGGAGAAGTCAGCAGGAAAGGATTATTAATGGGGCGGAAATTGAGTCAATGTTTAGGTAGGAAGAGGAGAATATTATGCTAGGGTTTAGAGGATACTTAAATCAGACTAGACTTATTAGTGCAAGTAGTATTGAGTAGGAGGTGTATATTGTGAAAAGGATGTTTTGTTTTGATAGAAGGGCTGTTGGAATTAATATAAGGGTAGGTAAAAGAATTTTTAGCATTGTAAGAGGTTTAGGTTTTTAAGATGGTCCGAGCCATGTGTTCGAGAGGTTGCCACTAATAAGGCGAGGCCAGTTCCTGCTTCACAGGCAGAAAAAGCAAGGAGGAGAATGGGAGAAATGTTTGTGGAGGGGAGTTGTAGTGTAGATGAGAATGCTGTAAGTGCTATAAAGAGGGCTAATATTATGGCTTCGATACAGAGTAGTGCGGAAACTAAGTGTGTTCGGTGTAGGGCCAACCCTAAAATTCCGAGTACGAAGGCAGAGGAAAAGGTAAAATATGTTGTCATATGGCAGTCCAGGGTTAAAACCTGGGGCTACTAAGTCGAAATTAGTTGTTTTATTTATACTAACTGCCTACTCTGCCCACTCTAGCCCCCCTGCTAATCATTCGTAAATTAAGCCTAGTGTTAGAAGAATAATGATTGCGGATATTCAGATTAAAGTGGTTGTTGGTTGTATAAGGTTTATGGCTCATGGGATCGGAAGGAGTAGCGCAATTTCTAGGTCGAATAGAAGAAATAGGATTGCAACTAGGAAGAATCGAAGCGAGAATGGTAGACGGGCGGTTCCTAATGGGTCGAAGCCGCATTCATATGGGGAGAGTTTTTCTGTGTCTGGTGATATTTGTGGTAATCAAAAGCTAATAGTAATTAAGATAACTATAAGGGTTGTTGTAATTAAGAATATGGTTGTTATATTCATTACTCTTTCTTAAGGTTTTATTAAGGCTTAGTGATTGGAAATCACTTGTACTGGTTGATACTAAAAGAGCAAGAGCCTCATCAGTAAATTGAGATGTAAAGGAACAGTCATACAACGTCTACGAAATGTCAGTATCATGCGGCGGCTTCAAATCCGAAGTGGTGGTTTGTTGTGAAGTGATATATGATCTGTCGTAGTAAGCAAACAATTAAAAAAGTTGATCCAATAATTACGTGGAGGCCATGGAAGCCTGTTGCCACAAAGAATGTTGACCCGTAAACGCTATCTGAAATAGCGAAAGGGGCTTCATAGTATTCTATGGCTTGGAGGGCGGTGAAGTAAAGGCCCAAGGCAATGGTTAGTGTAAGGGCTTGAATTGCTTCTTTTCGATTATTTTCTATAATAGAATGGTGGGCTCATGTTACGGTAACACCAGAGGCTAGGAGTACAGCTGTGTTTAGAAGGGGTACTTCAAATGGGTTTAATGGGTGAATTCCGCTAGGGGGTCAACAGCCCCCAAGCTCCGGGGTTGGGGCCAGGCTTGAGTGGTAGAAAGCTCAGAAAAAGCCGATAAAAAAGAAGACCTCTGATGTAATAAAAAGGATTATCCCGTATCGGAGGCCTTTTTGTACAGGGACCGTGTGGTGGCCTTGAAAGGTTCCCTCACGGGTGATATCTCGCCACCATTGTAGTATTGTTAGAAGGAGGATAATTAGGCCGATATTCATTAATAGTATATTGTTGAAGTGAAATCAGACGGCGAGTCCGGATGTTATAAGTAAGGCAGCGATTGCGCCTGTTAGGGGCCAGGGGCTTTGGTCTACTATATGATAGGCATGTGCTTGGTGGATCATTAAGTATTTTCTTGTAGGTATAGGCTTAATAGTAAAGTGAAGACGTAGGCTTGAATAATTGCTACTGCGACCTCTAGAATAGTTAAAAGTAAGAGGACAATAAAGGTTAGTGTTGCGGTTGCAGTTATTATGGGTAGTATTACAAATACGGCGGTAGAAATAAGTTGGATTAGCAGGTGACCTGCTGTTAAGTTGGCTGTTAGTCGAACGCCTAGTGCAAGAGGGCGAATGAGTAGGCTAATTGTTTCGATAATAATGAGAACAGGTACGAGAGGGGTTGGGGTGCCTTCTGGTAGAAGGTGGCCTAATGAAAGGGTTGGTTGATTGCGTAAGCCAATTAATACAGTTGCTAGTCATAAGGGTACTGCTAAACCCATATTTATTGATAGCTGGGTAGTTGGGGTGAATGTATAAGGGAAAAGTCCTAGCAAATTGAATAGGAGAAGGAATAATATAAGTGAGGTTAAGAGTGCGGCTCATTTGTGGCCTGGTTTGTTTAGGGGTAATATAAGTTGTTTTACAAATATAAAGATTGCTCATGTTTGTACCGTTTCTAGCCGATTTAAGATAAGTCGGCTTGTTTTTGTAAAAATTAGGGTTGGTGGCAGGATTATTGCTAGGGTGATAAGGGGGATTCCAAGGAGTTGTGGGCTTAAAAATTGGTCGAAGAAGCTTAAATTCATGGTCAGTTTCAAGGTGAGGCTTTAGGTGTGGGGGTGTTTTGGATTGGGAGATTTTGAGAGGTTATTATTAAAGTTTTGGTTTGGAGAATTGTTAATAAGATTGTTCATGAAAGTAGGAGGATTATTAATCAGGGGGCAGGGTTTAATTGAGGCATATCACTAAGGGGGCAGGTGTTGTCTCCTTCTTTAGCTTAAAAGGCTAACGCTGATAAAAGCTTCTTAGTGATGCAGTGAGTATTGTTGTGGTTCAGTCTTCAAAGTGTTTTAGTGGAATTGCTTCTACTACAATGGGCATGAAGCTGTGGTTAGATCCGCAGATTTCTGAGCATTGTCCATAGAACAAGCCTGGGTGAGAAGTGATAAAGGTTGTTTGATTTAGTCGTCCGGGAATGGCATCTGTTTTAATGCCGAGGGCGGGTACGGCCCATGAGTGCAGGACATCTTCTGCGGAGATTAGTATGCGAATTGGGGATTCTATTGGAACTACTATTCGGTGATCTACTTCTAATAGACGGAGGTGTCCTTGAGGGAGGTCTTGTGAGGGAATTATGTAAGAGTCAAATGCGAGATCTTGATAGTCTGTGTACTCATAGCTCCAATATCATTGGTGGCCGAGAGCTTTAACAGTTAGGTGTGGGTTGTTGATTTCATCTATGAGGTAGAGAATGCGAAGGGAAGGGAGGGCAATTAAGATTAAAATGATTGCAGGAAGAATTGTTCAGATTATTTCTACTTCTTGGGCGTCTATGGTATTTGTGTGTGTTAGCTTTGTTGTTATTATTAAAGAAATAATGTATAATACTAAAGCACTAATTAAGAAGACAATTATAATGGCGTGGTCATGAAAATGTAAGAGCTCTTCTATAATGGGAGATGCTGCGTCTTGAAATCCGAGTTGAGCGGGGTGTGCCATCATGAGGCCCATAGGGGCTAACCTATAACTTAGCTCTGACAGGGCTACATAATAAATTTACTAGGGTCTCATGAGAAAGAAGCATCTTGGCTATGTGATTGGCTTGAAACCAGTAGAAGGCGGTTCGATTCCTCCCTTTCTTGAGTTTGTTTGTACATATGTTGGTTCTTCGTAAGTGTGATAAGGGGGTGGGCAGCCGTGAAGTCATTCTAGGTTTGTGTTTGTTAGTTCTAGGGCGAAAACTTCTCGTTTAGCTGCGAATGCTTCTCAAATGATAAACATTATTATGATTACGGCTACTAGAGAAATTAGTGAGCCAATTGATGATAAAGTATTTCAGATGGTATATGCGTCAGGATAGTCGGAGTAACGGCGGGGCATTCCTGATAGCCCAAGGAAGTGTTGAGGGAAGAAGGTCAGATTAACCCCGGCAAATATGACACCAAATTGGACTTTTGTTCAAGTTTGATGAAGTGTATAGCCTGAAAATAGGGGAAATCAATGTACAAAGCCTCCTATGATTGCAAATACGGCACCTATGGATAATACATAGTGGAAATGAGCTACGACGTAATATGTGTCATGAAGAACAATGTCTAAGGATGAGTTGGCAAGTACAATGCCTGTTAGGCCTCCCACAGTAAATAGGAAAATGAAGCCCAGGGCCCAGAGTATGGCAGCATCTCATTTGATTATGCCCCCATGTAAAGTTGCGAGCCAGCTAAATACCTTTACACCTGTTGGAATTGCGATGATTATTGTGGCGGAAGTGAAATATGCTCGGGTATCGACATCCATTCCAACGGTAAATATGTGGTGGGCTCATACGATAAAGCCTAAGAAGCCGATAGATATTATGGCTCATACTATACCCATGTAGCCGAAAGGTTCTTTTTTTCCAGCATAATAGGTTACAATGTGTGAGATTATTCCAAAGCCAGGAAGAATCAAAATGTAGACTTCTGGGTGACCAAAGAACCAAAACAGATGTTGGTATAAAATTGGGTCCCCCCCACCTGCAGGATCGAAGAAAGATGTGTTTAAATTTCGGTCTGTTAGTAGTATTGTGATACCGGCGGCAAGGACGGGTAGTGATAGTAAAAGTAGAACTGCCGTGATTATTACTGATCATACGAATAGAGGGGTTTGGTATTGGGTTATGGAGGGTGGTTTTATGTTGATGCAGGTAGTAATAAAGTTAATGGCCCCAAGAATTGAGGAGACTCCCGCGAGGTGGAGGGAGAAGATGGTTAGATCTACAGAGGCCCCGGCATGGGCTAAGTTCCCGGCTAAGGGAGGGTAGACGGTTCACCCGGTGCCGGCCCCGGCTTCCACCCCCGAGGATGCAAGTAGCAGTAATAGAGAAGGAGGGAGAAGTCAAAAACTCATGTTGTTTATTCGTGGGAAGGCCATATCTGGCGCCCCAATTATTAGGGGGACTAGTCAATTTCCGAACCCGCCGATTATTACAGGCATTACTATAAAGAAAATTATGACAAAAGCATGGGCTGTTACAATGACGTTATAGATCTGATCATCGCCTAGCAGGGCGCCAGGTTGACTTAGTTCAGCCCGAATTAACAGGCTAAGTGCTGTACCAACTATTCCTGCTCAAGCTCCGAAGATTAAGTATAAGGTGCCGATATCTTTGTGGTTGGTTGAGAAGAATCAACGATTAATGGTCACAGGTAAGATGGCCGATAGTAGGTGGCAGGTTGTAGCCCTGTATAGGTGGGTGCCAGTCCCACTCTTATCACAATAGCTTCGTGGTGATTCACGCTAGAGTGCAAATCTAGAGAAGCACACCAAAGGTGTGCCGGAGCTTCTTTTTTTAGAAGAAGCTCAGATTGAAGCCCGCTGGATGGGGCGTTTAGCTGTTAACTAGAAATTTACGGGATCGAGGCCCGTCTGTCTGGGAGGTTTTAGCTTAATTAAAGTGCCTGAGTTGCAATCAGGAGATGTAAGTTAAAGTTTTACATGCCTTCAGGGGCTAGGAGGGTTGAACTCTTATTTAGGGCTTTGAAGGCCCTTGGTTTTGTTAACCTAAGCCTCTTAAAGTATCATTGGGGTTAGGGGTAAGAGGAGTAAGGATGGTAGTAAGAGGGTTGAGATTGTGGTTGTACTTAGTTTAGGTTGGAATCGTCATTTGTGTGTTGTTTGTGTGGTGGTTGGGAACACTGTGAGGGTTGTGATGTAAGATAGTCGTAAGTAAAAGAATAGGCTTAATAGAGCGGAGAGGGCAAGTAGGGCTGCGGTCATTGATAGGTTGTGGGTTGTTAATTCTTGTAAAATTAACCATTTTGGGATAAAGCCTGTTAGCGGGGGGAGCCCTCCTAGAGATATTAGTAGTAAAAATATAAGTGCTATGGTTGAGGGGGAAATTGTTCAAGAGGTGGTTAAATCTTTAATGTTTTTTGCTGTGATGAAGATAAGGATTATAAAGGCAGTAGTTGTTATTATGAGGTATAAAAATAGGTTGAGGAGTATTAAGTTTGAGCTTAGTGTGAGAATTGTAGCTATTCAACCTAGGTGGGCAATTGATGAGAATGCTATGATTTTTCGTGTCTGTGTTTGGTTTATGCCTCCCCACCCTCCGGTCAAGGTTGACAGTAGCCCTATAATTAGAAGTGTATTTGGGTGGATAGCGGGGGCGGCTATATAAAGTAGGGCGAGGGGGGCGAGTTTTTGTCAAGTTGTAATGATTAGTGCTGTTTTTAGTGTTGTGCCTTGTAGGACTTCTGGTAGTCAGAAATGCAGGGGGGCTAGGCCTAGTTTTATGGCTAGAGCTATTGTTATTATGATGCAGGCAGGTTGGTTTGTGAGTTGTGAAATGTCTCAGGTGCTGGTGGATCAGGCATTGATTGTGCTGGCGAATAGGAGTGTGGCTGAGGCAGCAGCTTGGGTAAGGAAATATTTTGTAGCGGCTTCAGTTGCACGGGGATGGTGTTGTTTGGCGATAAGGGGAATAATGGCTAGGGTATTTAGTTCTAATCCGATTCAGGCAAGGAGTCAGTGTGTGCTTGATAGGGTAATGATGGAGCCGGTTGCTACGCTTGAGAGAATCAGTGAAGATATGATTGGGTTCATTAGTATAGGAAGGATTTTAACCAACATTTTCGGGGTATGGGCCCGAAAGCTTAATTAGCTGACTTTACTAGAAAATAGTATAATGAAGTACATAAGATTTTGAGTCTTTTGGTGCAGGTTCGTGTCCTGTTTTTCTAGTGCTTCGAGAAGAAGGAAATAAGGGGATTTTAACCCCTGTGTTTTACTCTATCAAAGTAATCCTTGGGGATTCGGGCATATTTCCTGGTTTATTGTGGGGGGAGTCCTGATAATATTGTTGGGAAAGAGGCATGCCACATTAATAGAGCGAGGGTTAGGGGTAAGAAATTTTTTCATAAGAGGTGTATAAGTTGGTCGTAACGAAAACGAGGGTATGAGGCGCGAGTTCATAAGAATATGATTGTCAGGATAGTTGTTTTTAATATTAGGTTTATTGTGAACACGTCTGGGGGTAGGGAGGTTCCTGGGTTTAGGAAAAGGATGCAGGTTAGGGTATTTATTAGTATGATGTTTGCATATTCAGCTAGGAAAAATAGGGCGAATGGGCCAGCGGCATACTCTACATTAAAGCCAGAGACAAGCTCTGATTCTCCTTCTGTTAAATCAAAGGGGGCCCGGTTTGTTTCTGCTAGTGTTGAGATAAACCATATTATGGCAAGAGGTCATGATGAAATTAGTAGTCATTGGTGTTCTTGTGTAATTGAGAGTATTTGTAGAGTGAAGCCCCCTGTAAGGATAATAATGGTTAGTAAAATAATTCCCAGGGTGACCTCGTATGAGATTGTTTGTGCTACCGCACGTAGGGCGCCAATTAATGGGTATTTTGAGTTGGATGCCCACCCTGATCATAGAATAGAATATACTGCTATGCTTGAGAGGGCTAGTATGAAGAGAAGGCCTAGGTTTATGTCTGCTAAGGTGGCCGGTATTGGGAGGGGGGTTCAAATTATAAGGGCTAGAAATAGGGCTAAGGTCGGGGTTATGATGAAGAGGGCAGGAGAGGAAGAGGAGGGGCGTAAGGGTTCTTTAATAAACAGTTTAATGCCGTCTGCAAATGGTTGTAATAGCCCATAAGGGCCAATGATGTTAGGGCCTTTTCGTAGTTGTATATAACCGAGCACTTTTCGTTCCAGTAGTGTAAGGAAGGCAACAGCTAGTAAGATGGGAATAATATATAATAGGGGATTAATGATATATAAGAGTAATGCATTCATGTATTAGGGAGATGATTTGAACATCTAGTAGAAAGATCTTAGGTCTTTTGCATTCACCTGGCTCTGCCACCCTAATAATTACCCCTTGTCTGGGGGTGTTCTAGGTGCTTTGTTTAGCTTGAGTTTTGTTCAGCTAGTTTTAAGGACGTGTTTATAATATTGGTCCTCTCTTCTTTGTCCTTTCGTACTGAAGAAGTAAGCGTCATAGATAGAAACCGACCTGGATTGCTCCGGTCTGAACTCAGATCACGTAGGACTGTTAATCGTTGAACAAACGAACCTTTAATAGCGGCTACACCATTTGGGTGTCCTGATCCAACATCGAGGTCGTAAACCTTCTTGTCGATAGGGACTCTTGAAGAAGATAGCGCTGTTATCCCTGGGGTAACTTGGTTCGTTGGTCAGTATGACTGGGTCGGCTTTGTACTTTGGCTTGTTAGCCTTGGTGAGAAGTGGTGGTTCTGTGCTCGGAAGTTTTGTTTTGTTCCGAAGTCGCCCCAACTTAAAACTATGGGCTAGGGGCATTAGTGGTGCTTATTAGCGGTCGTTTTAAGCTCCACAGGGTCTTCTCGTCTTATGTGTTTATCCCAGCTTTTGTACTGGGAGATCAGTTTCACTGATTAGCTATAAGAGACAGGTTTGTCCTCATTTAGCCGTTCATACTAGTCTTTATTTAGAAGACAAGTGATTACGCTACCTTTGCACGGTTAGGATACCGCGGCCGTTTAAAAGTTTCACTGGGCAGGCAGGACCTTTAATACTTGTTTAGCTAAAGGCTATGTTTTTGGTAAACAGTTGGGACAAGGTTTTGCTGAATTCCTTTTACAGCTTTTAATCTATCTTTTTAGCACACCGGTGTCGGGTTGACAGTTTTTGTAACAGTTTTGGCTGTTTAATTGTTGTTCCTGTTTTGGTCTGTTAATGTCCAGTAGGTTTTCTATTTCTGGGTCAAGGGGGTGCTTAAGAGAAGGGCTTCTTGTTACTAGTTCTAGCATTAGTTTGTCTATAATAATAGTGTGGCTCGGTAGGTTTTTAGGAGGTGGCAGACACAGGGGGGATTTATTGTCTTTGTGCTGTGACGCTGTGTTTACTGGTGGCTGCTTTAGGGCCTACTGGGCGTAGGTTATGTTGCTTTCTCTCTAAGTCAGGTTGTATCCTATTTCAATGGGGCTGTACCCCCATTGAATACCTTTTAGGTTAAAATGCGTGCTATTGTTTGCTGGAAGTAACCTAAAGTTGAACTAAAATTCATTTATTGAGCAACCAGCTATCACCAAGTTCGTTTGGCTTTTCACCGCTACTACTAGATCTTCCCACTCTTTTGCCACAGAGATGGGTGCACTCTTACAGTTGTCTTGTAGTAGCTCACTTGGTTTCGGGGGTACAGGCTGAAGTTCTCTTTGTCTGTTTTATTCTGGCTGGACCATGATGCAAGAGGTACAAGGGTTTATCTTTGCTTTGTTTTGCTTGTGTGTTTCATTATTCTTTCAGGGTTCCCTTGCGGTACTTTTTCTGTTGCGCCGTTTTGGTTAGGTTCTATCACATATACTAGTTTTGTCGAATGATTTATTTTGTTAATGAGAGGATTTGTTTATGTGATTGGGCTAGTTGTTTGGCTCAAAAAGGTTAGGATCTCACTAACATTTTTCAATTGTAAGTTGAATGCTTTGTTTTAAGCTACTGGTTGTTGTTCCAAGCACGCCTTCCGGTGCGCTTACCTTGTTACGACTTGCCTCATCTATATTGTTAGTATTTTTATATGTTAAGTTTATTTTTGGACGATGAGAGTGACGGGCGGTGTGTGCGCGCTCCAGAGCAAATTTAAGATAAAGACTCTTATTTAGCTTACTTCTAAATCCTCCTTTGGGTGTGTGTTTCATTACACCTTTCGTATTTTTCTGTGGCAGAAAATGTAGCCCATCTCTTCCATTCTATCTGCTACACCTTGACCTGACGTGTTAGTTGTAAACTTTTTTGCCTACTTTGTTTCTTTCACAGGGTAAGCTGACGACGGCGGTATATAGGCTGAGTTGCAAAGAATGGTGGGGTAAAGCGTGGGGTATCGATTATAGGACAGGCTCCTCTAGGATGATGTGGAGCACCGCCAAGTCCTTTGAGTTTCGAGCTTTTCGCTTGTAGTTCTCTGGCGAATGGTTTTGTGTGTTTAACCATCTATGTTTAGGGCTAGGCATAGTAGGGTATCTAATCCTAGTTTGTTTCCTAGCTTTAGTGAGGTTGAATAGTCTTTTATTTGAAGGCATTTTATTGGTGGAGTTCTTGTGCCAATATATTTTACAGTCTTGGCTTGGTTTTCCTTCAATTTTTTTGACATTATTCTGGTCACGCTTTACGCCGAGGGTCATTGTTTTTGGCCTTTCGTATAACCGCGGTGGCTGGCACGAAATTTACCGGCCAAACTTAATCATAGCTAAGTCAAGCTTTCGCTTATTTCTTAATGTTATTCACTGCTGAGTACCCGTGTGGGTGTGGCGTAGCAAGGTGTTGTGGGCTTCGGTTTGTTAGAGATCCTGATACCTGCTCCACTTGGCTATTCGGGGTTGTGTGGGCATTCTCACTGGGGTGTGGAGGCTTGCATGTGTAATTTTGATTAAAAACAATGGCAAGTTTAGGACCAAAACTTTGTGTTTTTGGGGAAATTTGACTCACCCATCTCAGCATCTTCAGTGCTTCGCTTTAAAAATTTTAAGCTACAATAACATAAAATTTTTGTATAAAAGATAAAAAAAATGTATATATAATCATGTTGTAAATATGCATTACGGCACTGATATTAGTATCCACGACTGCATTTACAATCTGTAGAATGCATGAACTGGTCGTGGACAACCGGTAGTTTTAGTTTGGTCAGATCCTGTTTTAGGGGTTTGGCAGGAGTAAATCTGACTAAGTGAGAAATTACCGGTAAGGGGGGTAGGGGGGTTTGCCATAAAAATTAAGTTGTATTTATTTACGTGTATCAAGCTGAACGTCCGCACCTACACCTACACCGACACCTGCGTTGTGGGTGCGCCTGCACCTGTGTACATGTCTGCGTCTGTGAACGCGCCCGCGCACATGCCTGCACTCGCAAACGCACGTGCGCTGCAGGCGCGCCCGCGTGCTCACGTCCACGTCTGCGCACGTTTGCGCTTGCAAACATACGTGCGCTGCAGGCGCGCCCGCGTGCCCACGTCCACGTCTGCGCACACATTTGCACTTGTATTTTCACCTGCGTCGCATGTGTTCACAGGTGCTTTTTCGTACGTTTTAACACGTTTGTTACTAATTTTATGTCATTCAAGCATTAAACGAAATCGCGTGCTCTATACGTGGGAACGTTTATCACGTGCACCGTAGGTCCAGATCGGACGGCAAATTGTAGGCGACCACTTTAGCAAGCGGCTCTGAGATCCACTCCCCCAAAAAAAATAAAAAAGGCCAGATGCATTGGGGGTCGGGATGCTATGATTTCTCGGCAAAGTGTACATTATGCACCAACCAGAAGCATCGTTAAAAGTGAGAAAGTGTTGGGAATCCTTTGACCGCCCCTGAGGTAGGAACCAGAGGCCTTGGAAAAAGTGAGAAATAGCCAACGTACTCCGTGTGTCCCACGGGGCTAGTAACGGGAGTACACGTCATTAAGGGATTGCTGGTTTCTCGGAGATGGCAGAATATAATAGATAACTGTCGAGCAAGAGAGCAGCAGGGGAGAAGGGTGATGGCATCCAATGGGCATGGTTGGGAGAGGGTAGTGTCCTCATGATATGCGTGAGGCGAAGAGGGCAAATGTCCAATTATACATAATATGTGCTAGATCATTCTAATCTAATCTTCTATGATCTGCATGTGTGAAAGAGGAAAATATTCGAGATGTGTTGTAAGTATGAAATCATTAATAATCTGTCTGTTGTGATATGCGTGTGGACAAGAGGTAAATGTCCGATTATACATAGTATGTCTTAGAACCTTAATTTGAAGTCTTTTGTGATATGCATGAGGTTGAAAATTAATTGTTCGATTATTCTTAGTTTGTGATTGATCATTGACTGATTAACCGGATATGATATGCATGAGGACAAGAGGTGAATGTCCGATTATACATAGTATGTGTAAGATCACCAGCAAAGCAATAAAAAGCCGCCAGGGGCGGCCAGATACGGGTGAATTGAGGTAGAGGACAAAAAAGCCGCCAGGGGCGGCCAGATACGGGTGAATTGAGGTAGAGGACAAAAAAGCCGCCAGGGGCGGCCAGATACGGGTGAATTGAGGTAGAGGACAAAAAAGCCGCCAGGGGCGGCCAGATACGGGTGAATTGAGGTAGAGGACAAAAAAGCCGCCAGGGGCGGCCAGATACGGGTGAATTGAGGTAGAGGGCAAAAAAGCCGCCAGGGGCGGCCAGATACGGGTGAATTGAGGTAGAGGACAAAAAAGCCGCCAGGGGGTAGTTTAAAGTTAGAATGCTAGTTTTGGGGACTAGCGGTGGGGGTTTGAGTCCCCTCTCTCTGATGCCTTAGGGGGTCTTAGTTCCCATCTTTGGCTTACAAGACCAATGCTTTGTCTATTAAGCTACTAAGGCTTAGAGTGGGGCTATCATTTGAGTATTTTATCTTCTAGTTTGGCTGTAATTGGTATGAGGAGGAGGAAAATAGCAAAGTAGAGTATTGAGGCAATTTGTCCGATGATGATGAAGGGGTCCTCTACGGGCTGTCCTCCGATTCACGTGAGGATAATGATATTTGATATAAGGAGTCAAAAGACCCCTTGGGATAGGGGCCGGAAGGTGTTTCCTCGTTGCTTTGATGTATGGAGTATGGGTACGAAGATTAGGATTAGGATTGAAAATAATAAGGCAAGAACGCCTCCTAATTTATTTGGGATTGAGCGTAGGATAGCGTAGGCAAAGAGGAAGTATCACTCGGGTTTAATGTGTGGTGGCGTGACTAAGGGGTTTGCAGGGGTAAAGTTTTCTGGGTCTCCTAGTAAGTTTGGGGAGAAGAGGGCTAGTAGGAGGAGAACGAAGATTAATAATGTTAGGCCTAAAAGGTCTTTATAGGTGTAATAAGGGTGAAATGGGATTTTGTCTGTGTTGGAGTTTAGGCCTGTGGGGTTATTTGATCCTGTTTCGTGGAGGAAAAGGAGGTGAAGTATAGAGGTTCCCATGATAATAAATGGCAGAATAAAATGGAATGAAAAGAATCGGGTGAGTGTTGCGTTGTCTACTGAGAACCCTCCCCAGATTCATTCTACCAAGGTTGTTCCGATATAGGGAATTGCTGAAAGAAGGTTAGTAATGACGGTGGCCCCTCAAAAAGATATCTGGCCCCATGGAAGTACGTAGCCCACAAAGGCTGTTGCCATTACAAGGAGAAGAAGAACGACCCCAATGTTTCAGGTTTCTTTGTATATGTAAGAGCCGTAGTATAAGCCCCGTCCGATATGGAGGTAAATGCAAATAAAGAATATGGAGGCCCCATTGGCGTGCAGGTTTCGGATTAGCCACCCGTATTGTACGTCTCGACAAATGTGTGCGATTGATGAAAATGCTGAAGAGATGTCTGCTGTGTAGTGTATAGCAAGGAATAGGCCAGTTAGGACTTGTGCGATTAGACAAAATCCAAGTAGTGAGCCAAAATTTCATCATGCTGAGATATTTGATGGGGTGGGGAGGTCAATGAATGTGTTGTTTACAATCTTTAGGATTGGGTGAGTTTTTCGTAGGTTGTGGGTCATTAGTTTTTGTAGTTGAATACAACAGTGGTTTTTCGTGCCGCAGGTCTTGGTTAAAGTCCAGGCAAAAATTATGGTTTATTTTATTTTTTTATTATCTTTTTGTTTATTGGGGGGGTTGGTGGCTGTTGCCTCAAACCCATCCCCGCTTTATGGTGCGGTTGGGTTGGTGGTTGCTGCTGCCGTTGGGTGTGGTGTGTTGGTTTGATTGGGTAGTTCTTTTGTTTCTTTGGTCTTATTTTTGATTTATTTAGGGGGAATGTTGGTGGTATTTGCTTATTCTGTAGCGTTGGCGGCTGAGCCCTACCCTGAGACATGGGGGAGCTGGTCTGTTGGGTTGTATGTTGGGGGGTATTTTGTTTTGGTGACGGTGTTGTTTGTGGTATTTGGTGGGGGGTGGGTGGTGGAGGGGTTTGGAGTTGTTGGGGTTGATTGTGTAGGGTTACATTTTGTTCGTGCGGACTTTAGTGGGGTGTCTTTGTTATATTCATGGGGGGGTGGCTGTTTATTAATTTCCGGGTGAGGCTTATTGCTGGCTTTATTTGTTGCGTTAGAGCTGTCACGTGGGTTGGCGCGGGGGGCTTTGCGGGTAATTAGATTAAAATAAAAATGAGCACCGAGGTCATAAATAGGACAAATATGATTAAGTAGGCTTTAATAAGACCTTTGTTGGCAGTAGAAATGCTGTTGACCATGGGGGTGTTGGTTATTGTTAGTATTTTTGGACCAATTTTTTCATACCATAGTTGGTCGTTTAGGTGTGAGGCAAGGTTTTGTCCTTGTATGAGTGAAATGTTTGGGTGGGTTCGGTGAATGATTATGTTGAAGAATCCTAGTTGGTTTGAGAAGTTGTTTAACTTATTATGTTTTGGAGTCAAGAGTGTTGTTGTTTGGGTGGCTAGTTCTAAAGCATATAAAAGGCCTAAGATTGTTACGAGTAATGCGGACAGTTTTATGTTTGTTGATATGGTTAATGCTGTTGTTTTGATTGGAAGAACAGAGGAGATAAGGAGTAAGCCAGTTAAAATGCTTCCTGTTGCGAGGCGAACAAGGGGGTTGGTTAGGGTTTTATTGTTTTCGGAAATGATGACAAGAGTGTTCCCTCGGGAGGTGTTTATTTGTACGTAGAAGATTAGTCGTAGGCTGTAGGCGGCCGTTAGGGCCGTTGCTGTGAGAGTTAGTATTAGGGCTCAGGCGTTAAGGTAGGAGGTATTTATTGTTTCGATGATGGTGTCTTTTGAGAAAAAGCCGGATAGAAAGGGGGTTCCTATTAGGGCAAGGCTGCCGATGGTTAGGCAGGAGGTGGTAACGGGTATTGCTTTGTTAATGCCTCCTATCTTTCGGATGTCCTGTTCGTCTGATAAATTATGAATGATCGACCCAGAACAGAGGAATAACATGGCTTTAAAGAATGCGTGGGTTGAAATATGAAAGAAGGCTAGTTGTGGTTGGTTTAATCCTACGGTGACCATTATCAACCCAAGCTGGCTTGAGGTTGAGAAGGCGATGATTTTTTTAATATCGTTTTGTGTGAGGGCACAAATTGCTGTGAATAAGGTTGTTATTGCACCTAGACAAAGGCAGGTGGATAGGGCTGTTGTGTTTGTTTCTAATAGGGGGTGGAGGCGAATTAGTAGGAATACACCTGCCACAACCATTGTGCTGGAGTGGAGTAAGGCAGAGACGGGAGTAGGACCTTCTATGGCTGCTGGTAATCATGGGTGAAGGCCAAATTGGGCAGACTTTCCTGCGGCAGCTAAGATTAAACCCAAGAGGGGGACAAGGGTGACTGAGTTTGGGTTAGTAAATAGTTGATGAAATTCTCAGA
>NW_027101446.1:0-33173 GCF_035046505.1 Tiliqua scincoides | reverse complement strand
GAGAGGAGGAATGGGGGAGTTTCTGGATGGGTGGGAGGTGGAACAGGGAGGGTGGGGGTGGATCCTAGTGTTCTAGTCTCCTCTTACTCTCCTCAGACTTACCTCGAAGAGGCCTCCAGGACTGCTTCCCAATCCCCTGCAGAGTGCAGCATGCGCTCCGTTAACACAGCTGTATCAGTGTTGGGGGGTTGGTTTAGTGATGATTGGGTTGTCAAGTACCCAACCAGAACTTGGGTTTGGGTTGATTTTACTGCTCTACTGCTTCTACTGCTCACACTAATCCTCTGTGATCCAATATATTGTGCCTTGTTGCTCATTTCTGCTGAAAAATGTTTTGGTTTCTCTTGTAGAACTTCCAGCAGAGCTATGCAAGATTAATTTGCAGAATTTATCTCTCTAGGTTGAGGGAATAACAAAGTGGTGGTTGCTATTAGCAAACTGTTCTCTCTTCTGTTTGAAGGACTATTAACAATTTAATAAATGAAATGAGTCATGAAGGGAGGGGGGAAGTTATTCCAGGAGGATCTTTAACAGGCTATAGTTAGTGCTTCACGTTTGAAATGCATTCAGTTTCCACTTTGATCCGTGAGAAATAATCCGTTTCCCTCTCAGCTTCTATGATGGGGAACTGAGAAGGGCTAAGCAAGGTTGTTGCATGAGCTTCTGAATTCTCACCACTAAGCTTTGATGATTATCTTTAGGATGTGAAAATGAAGATGTATGCATTTTTTGAATTGTGACTTTATCCTGTACATCTCAGTTTGGATTGTGGACACAAAGAGCCACTTCTATAATAGTGTTCCACATTTCTCTACACATATCTCCCTTCTCCTTCTAAACCGCTTTGCTGAGGTTGGTGGGAAAGGGACTGCTGGAAGGCTGCTGGACTGTGGAAAGTAATAGAACAGCAATTTTCAACCAGTGTGCTGCGGCACATTTGTGTGCCATGAATGGTTTGCAGGTATGCTGTGGCAGTTTGGGGGTCATTTATTAGTAGGGCCATTGGGATCTATGAGCTCCCGGCTGACAGTGCGGGGTGCCTTGTCAATTATCCAAAACCTAATGGTGTACCTTGACAATTTTAGTGCTTTGTTGGTGTACCGTGAGATGAGAAAGATTGAAAATAGCTGTAATAGACTGTGAAGGAGTGGTCTGTGACTTTTCACCTGGAAGAGAGCTCCTGCAAAGCTCCTTCCCTCTAAGGTATTTAGGAAGAAAAAAAATACTTCTTCCCCTTCGCATCGGTAGCCACCGGTGCTTTTGTGACATTAGCACTCATTACACCAATCCCAAGCAATTACCCATGCTGCAAGGAATTGATGGAAGAGCAGCACTGCCTGATCTCCCTCATATGAGGCAAGGAGGGAAAATAGGATGAAATAATTGTTTAAGGACCTGGGGGAGGAGGAAGAGCCTGTGGACCATTGAGTCAAAATGTGGAATCGTCGTGGACCACATGCAACAGCCTGCACAGAAAAATGCAATTAACAGCGCAATCCTATCTTGCACTGGAACAGGCAAGCCAGGAGGCCTGTGCTGTATCTAGCACAAGTTAGGGCCCCAAAGTGGCTCAATTAGAGGTAAGGGGACACTCTTCTCCTTACCCCCAGGTAAGCCACTGCAGCCCCAATGGGTCTCCTCAGATTTGTGCCACCTCCAGAGATGGCATAAGTCTGAGGAGAGCGGAGCAGCTTGAAGCCACTCCGTACTGCTCAGTACAGGGAACAGGGGCTAGGATATGGCATAAGAGCTGGGTCCCAGCCCCGCCTCCTGCTCCCTGCCAGCCCAGCCCCAGAACTGCTCTCTGCTCGCCCACCCCGTGGCCCGGAATGCTTCCTTCCCACCTCCTCCCTGCCTCCTCCCTGCCCACCCCAGAGCCTTGTGTCAGTTCTGGCCAATGCAAGTCTCCATCCCTGAGTCAGCACGGAGGCTTGATTCAGCCACCACAGGCCGGCGTACATCTGTGCGCCAGCCCAACTGACTCTAGAGGAGGCGTAGACATGCTTTACGGCATATATTTCTGACCCTCCTGGGCCGGTGCAAGGGAGTTGCGCCAGCCCAAGGACAACTCTGGATTGCGCCCTAAATTTGGTAGTCCATGGAGAAACACTCAGTGAGACCCTGGAAGTGCTTGCTATGGCTGGTCCATTCTCTGCCGTCTCTGGTGGTCTGTGGGGGAGCATCTTGCCAAGCAAACATTTCCCCACAGACTACCAGAGAGGGCAGAGAATGGCCTGCTCACAGCTGCAGCTGACACTTCAGTGCTGGCTGCTGGCAGTCTGCCCATGGGGGAGCGTTCACTTGGCAAGATGCTGCAAGTGTCAGCTGTGGCTGCACAAGTTGCTGCAGGTGTCCATTCTGGTTGTCTAAAAAGTGGGTCCCAGTGCTAAAAAGTTTGGGAACCACCACTTTAGTATTTTCTCAGGTTCATAGCATGTATGTCATGAACTGTAATAGTTGTTTCTTTCATGGTTCTGTTGCTTATATTATTTGGTGATGGCAATTTTCAAGGATGGCCGACTCGACTTGTAAGACTCAGAAACCAAACACGTGTTTCCTGAACTCGTTTCCCGGACTTGAGACACATGTGTTTTGAACCGGGAGTTTTTCTTGAGAACAAGTAGAGTCTTGGGGTTGGGTAGGTTTGTCACTGGGCTTCATAAGGAACTGATCGGTGCTTTCTGCACTGCTGCACTCACTTGAAGAACAGCAGAGCTTTTGTTTATAGATGGGATGGGGACATCAGGGGAATGTTAAATGAGAACTCCAAACACACTGACGCAAACACAGTGCCAGAAGCTCGGATTTTCTGCAGAGCAGACCCGTGCCAGCCTTGTTTATCAAAAAGTCTCTGACTCAAATCCAACTAAGTCCCAAAAAGGCTCTGGCCAATTGGGAAGGCCGCCCATTAAGACTCATGCACGAGTTGAGTCAGAGGGGGTGGGGAACTGGAATTTGACTCTAATCTTGCAGTGGATCGGTATATCCTGGCAATTTTATGATGATTTCCTGAGTGTGTTGGATTTTCTAATTGTATTATTTTACTGTATTATTTTTATCTTTGACTATACACTGGGCTAGGAGCTGAGGTTGAAGGTCAGCTAACAAATACAAAATAAATAATATAGTACAATAAATATTTCCAAGGCAAAGATTATCAAATGACATCATGGTCAATTGTAGAATTAATAGAATGCTATTTATATTATGGAAGATTTCAGCGATAGGCCAGAACTGAATTCAAGTGAGACACGCTGAATCTGATTTTGCGTAGAGGCAAATACGTATCTGGCTGCATTTCTATGGGTGTCTGCATTTTGAGTGAGTGGTCAGGGAGCATGTTTTCAAGGACTAGATTTCTTCAGAGACTCAGCAACATAAGTCAGCACAGGGTTCCTGAATATGACTCTGCATAGGGTCCTTTTAATTTGGCACTGTGGATGGCTACATAAATTGTGGGCAGACATATTTCTGTTTAGCACCCTATTTATGTTTTCCAACAGAGACCTGAAGATGAGGCTATTGTGGATATGGGAGGAACCAGCAATGTCGTCAACATTCATTATGAGCCAGAAGAGCTGGAAGGTGAAACTGTTTTGCTGTTTTTTTCTCTCTCTCTCTTCATTTTCCTGACAGACCATTAGTCATGATTAACTGCTTAGGAATTGAAGTAAATGCCTTCTGTCCAGTTCCAGATGTGGTGAATGGTATTTTGGACATCAGGTAACCAAGGTGTCTCATTCTCTGCCAAAGAATTCAGAAAAAAAATCCGATTTCTTTGCCAAGAAAATTCAAATCCTGCACTCAGAGTTTTGAAGTGTGCCCGTTTTACATTATGACTCCCAATTTTGTCTTGTGCCCAGAAGATCATTATGTTTGAATTAAATGTATTATGTACTTGGAATTTTTTTTTCATTTTTAAAGGCATGGTTGTGGTGGCGGAAGAAGTATAACTAAAGGCACTCCTGCCTGGTAGTTTTTCTGGCATTTTCAGCCTATGCTGTACTAGCTCCTGGCCTATTTCTGTCCTCCCACACTGCAGTTGGGGTTTTTGCAAGAACCTTGCAGTATACATGGCAAGTATCATGTTTTCGGTCCATGAAAAAATCCTGCTCTTTTTTGGACACATCTACTTTGTATTTCTTATACATTTCTGTACAAAGTTAACCCAATCATGAGGTAGGTTCAGTGCTTTTCTTCAGATAGTCAAATTTTATGGGTGGCAAATACTGGGAAAATGTTCATACTCTGTACAGGGACTAAAATATGGTGCCACTCATCTGTGCTGTATTTAGGAGTTCCACAATGGCCGTCTTAAGAGTGTGCTGTCTCTTGTTTGTTTCTTGCTAGCTCTGGAAAGGAACTTAAGAAGCAGGAGTAGGTTCATATGGTGCACAGGAGAAGAGGCTTAGAATTGCTGGTATAAATATCAAACACATAGGTCAGAGTGCAGGATTCTACCTTCCGTATATAGACTAACTGAGGGCCATAGGAGTGTATGGGAAGTGGAATATGACAGGAATGCAGGAAGGAAGGACAGACAGCCATGCTGCCCATATTGGCTCTGCCCCTTGGAATATAGTGATCCCCCCACAGCTACTACTGTTTTTTTTTTTCTTCAAATAAACCATCAAAACCATGAGTACTAGAGGCCTTTTATGCCAGGATTGAAATCTGGTGTTCTTCAGAATCTGGTGTTCTTCAGAAATCTGTACCTTTGGATTGATATTAGATTCCGTGCAGAATTTCCATGTGTATGGGATAACAAGCTGTATAATCTGGAGCTGAAAGACTATGGAGCACTCTCCTTCTTCCTATGGATCATATTTTCTCCTTTCCCAAAAAATAAAATAACTATGTAAACATATGTAAAATAATACATATTTGAAAATCATTTGTCTGAAGTAACTAAACTTTTGGGAAAATATATTGAAAATATTTAAATACGTTACAAAAAAATTTGTAAGTCCCCACTAATGAGAATGTTTGTGCTTTGTGGCTGAAGCTGTGCAACTTTTGAGTTGCACGGCTGTGGCTAGAGCTGGCCATCCATGAACTGGTTGTTTCAGAGGAGATTGATGCAAGGTTCCCATCACTGCCTGCCATCACTGCCCCTCCTTCCTTCTTCAGTCCCGGAAGTGGAAGGAGTAAAAGAGAGAAAGAGGAAATGTGGAGGGGAGGAGAGTGCTGAGCTAGACATTGGAAAGCAGGAGGGAAAAAGACTGGCATATCACTGGATATGGTTGGCAACCTTCAGTCTCGAAAGACTATGGTATAAGCTTACAGCACTTGGTATTCCGGTGCGGTCTCCCATCCAAATACTAACCAGGCCTGACCCTGCTTAGCTTCCAAGATCAGACATGTGCTGGGACCAAGGCAATGGGTGTAGCTGCCTTCATTGGATATGATGGGTGGCACATTTGGCATCAGGAAGTCATGGGTTAGTCCTCTGCTGCTGCTGTGTTGACACTCTGACACAAAAACCTGGTTATAAAATAAGATGTTGCCTGCTAAGATGGCAACCGGCTTGTGTAAATGTGACAGCGTGAGTACTTCCCACTGGAACTAGCAAATATTTATCCAACAAAGGCAGGCTGCTGCTTCTTCTGCTTGCAAATATCCCTCTGAATAAAATTGTTGCTTGACACAAAATGTTCCAAAGCTTCATGCAAGTTTCCCAATGCAGTGGGGATGCAGATGAGCTATGATCAAATAGAGCTTCATTGTGGTATAAAGTCAAAGCAAGTCTGCAACGCTCTATCAGTACAATCCTAACCTGCACTGGAACAGGCAGGCTGGTGGGCCTATATGAGGTTTGGCTCCAGGCAAGGAGAAACTTTTCCCCGTATCCCAGGGAGAGCTGCAGAAGCCCCAATGGGTCTATGTGGATCTGTGCCATCTGATGAGGTGGCGCAAATCTGAGCAGCCTGGGACTGCCCTGGGCTGCCCAGGAATGGGGTCAGGATCTGGCATAAGTGCCAGATCCTGGTTCCACTCCCCCGCCCCTGGGAACACCTGCCACCCACCCTCCCCTGCCCAAAAACACTTCCCTCTTGCCTCCTCCCAGCCCTCCCCACGCCCCCCCCCCCAACTCCTGCACTGGCCAAGCTTAGCCAATTCATATTTACTGGACTTGAGGTTCATGTTGGCACGGGGAGTGCAGCGCATGTCTGTGCGCTGGCCTATTTCGCCTCAGAGTGGCGCAAAAGTGCTTAAAGGCACTTTTGCAACACTCCTGGGCTGGGGCAAGGGACTTGTGTTGGCCCAAGGGTGTTTCAGGATTGTGCCTTCTGCTGATCATAGGCAAGATTTTATTTTTTGGAAAATCATCATCATCATCATCAGTGGTATCACAGCCCATTAGATGTTTGGACAAGAGTTTTTGGATCCTCATGAGTTTGAACTCTACCCAAGCATTCAAGAACTAGTGAGGTATTGTTGTATAATGTTTTATAGACCTAGTAGTGCAGCTTATTGCATACCTTTTCTATACCTATATTCACCAGATATTTTGTTAAGGGCCTTGGGGATTGCACCTAGTGCATCCTCATAATACTTGCTTACCTCATTCTTTACAGGGACAGATTGGGTGGTCATGGAGATACCAAATTCAATTGAATGAGGTACAGTCCTGTTTGTTTCTTTACCCTTGCAGTGAAGATGTGGGGGGGAGGGGGGAATGGATGGACTAGGCTAAGAATTCTGTCTGATGCAAAACATGCTAAACTCTCAAGAGTTAACTTCTTGGTCTTGAGCAGAGACAAACAGCCCAATCCTAACTCACTCCCCACACGGTGATGCTGTGGCTTCAGTGCAGCTTCCACTGTATTCTGCAGGAGAGTTTTGGCATGTTAAAGGTTTCCTTGGGGTAAGGTGCATTTTTCATTTGTTCTCTTGCCTCAGGCTAAGCCCCAGCAGCAACATGAGTCAACTCAGACTTGTACTAGCACTATAGCACAAGTCCACGTTTACCACATTGACCCATTGAAGGCAGATGGGGCACAGGAAAGGAGTTAGGATTTGGTGAGCAAGGCTGCTGCTGAATGCACGCCCTTCCCAGGCCCAATCTACCCTCCTTCCTGCCCCATCACAACCCCATTCTGCCTTCCTCATTTCACTCTGCTCTCTGCCCCCACCCTGCCCCATCTCACCTGCCAGCCTACCTTGGTCAGCGGATCTTTGAATGTCCCTCTCCTCCAGCGGTCAGGCAGTTTGCCTTTCAGTGGCTGCTTTATGATGTTGTAAAATAGTCGCTGCCAACATTTGCATTCTGCTGGCAGCCAGCCAGGATAGTATTGGGTCAAAAATCTGCTTCAAATTCTCTAATTTTAACCCAAGAGTCAAAATCTGCATTTTCTGAGATTTGAATTGGCAAATGTGGGGTTGAAAGATTTTAGGATAATGTGTTTCTATATGGATCTGTACTGAACCTTGAATGAAATAACATTGGGTTCAACAATAATACTGGGTGTTTGAAAGTTAAAATATATATTTTTTTAAAGCATAGCCACCCTAAGTGTTGGTATCTGAAATTTCAGCTGTGGTGATCTTCTCCCATCCAACCCTGAAGAGGGCTCTTTATTATTTTGCAAATTCTAACCTGTGCTTTCAGTACAAAACAAACCTTCATGGTAGCATATAACAATAATCATGAACACGATTTAGAAATCAGTCGGCACAATCCTAACCAACTTTCCAGCACTGAAGTAAAGACAATGCAGCTCCAAACATTCCCTTAATCTGAGGAGGCCTCTGTGACTGCTCCCCCAACTACAGGATGCAGCACATGCCCCATTGGCACAGCTATGTCAGAGCTGGAAAGTTGGTAAGGATTTGGGCCAATGGTGCTCTATGTCTGCATGTATCCTCTTTTTAATTTACAAAGTAAGCAGAGTGCCAGTTCCTATAAATGGTTCCTTTTACACCAAAGGGAAGTCATCATCAAGGGGAAGCCCATTTCAGCAGACAAGTGAGAATAGAATCTTTGCAGCTTCTTCCCCTGCATCTTATACTTCATTCTCTTTATTCTCTTTTTGGATCCCATTGGACATGATAAGCTTGAATTAGTAATAAAGAGCACAAGAGCAAAATATCACAAATCTTGTCTCCTTCCTAATTTTATCTAAATATAGGTTACGATTTACCAAGACTTAGACCCAAACTTGGTGAGCTGTGAGCTTAGTTGTTTTCAGTTCCAGGGCTCCAGGTCCTGGAAGATGTGAAGTAGTAAAGAAGAAGAAGGGAGAATGAGCAGGATGCATTTTCCTTCCCACTAAATAACAACAGCCTGAGCCCATTTGAGATTAGAGGGCTGACAGGTTGGAAGAGTGGTGCATTCAGGTGCCTCCCTTTCTCTTGCCCAGCGTTCCTACAAATTCAAGGCCACCTTTAGCCTACCAATCACTTGTATCAGCAATAATAACACTTCCTGCTCTGTGGTTGTTTATACCACTGGTTACCAGGGGATTCCCACCAGACCTTGTTTCTAATGTGAGATTCTGACGGCACAGCTATAGTTGAAGCTCATGCCTTCTACAGATTTAGCAGAGTGCTCTGTCATTGTTCCCCTGCTGGCACAGAATGGTCCATGGCATGAACATGGCTGCCGAGGAGCAATTTTGCAGTGCAGCCATCAAGCTTCAGTCTCAAGTGGACAGGTAACGTGCATAGTGCAGCTGAAAATTGGTCTGCAGCAACCAGTTGTCAATATTCAAGTACTGCTAGTAGTTCCTGTGCGTAGGTCTACTAGGTACAAAGGGGGACAGAGTGCCTATACCTTTAACCGTTGTATAGAAGAAGGAATTTGGCAGGTGCAGTTTTTTAAATCCTTCCATGTTGTGTCGCACCTGCCAAAATTCTCTCTTCAATGGTTAAAGGTATAGGCATTCTGTTCCCATTTATAGTAACCTTACCTATGTGGTTTAAAACTTTTTTGTAGTAGTGGAAGATGAAAGATCTGTGTGTGTTCCAGTCTGATTTGGAAAGCTGCAGCTGTTTCCTTCAGGTTCAGAATTCTCTGTTTTCATAACCTCGAAGCTAGACTTATTTATATGGTCTGACTGGAACTTAAAAATTGCTCAGAAGTGAGTAATGCAAAACATGGAGTATCACCTCTTGAAAATAATGGTCCTTCAGAAATGTATATTAAACTGGTGTTCTCAGGATCCAGCCTGTCTACAACCCTCTGGTTCATCCAGATGCTGGACATAAGCTATAGGGCCTTCATAGAAAGGAGTATGCTTGGCCATTTTGCTTCTCCAGCACCTTCACCTCCTTGTCCCTCTTGTACATTTCTCATTCTTGCTCCAGCACCACCCTTCCCTTCCAGCGGAGTTTCTTTGTGGCTATTTCCTCTCTCTTGGTTTTCCCTACTCACCTGCAAGTCATTCATGCACCTAACATTGTCCTGCACTCATGGCTGCATTGTGGCTGCAATCCTAACCACACTTTCTTGAGAGTAAGCCCCATTGAACAAAATAGGACTTACTTCTGAGTAGACCTGGTTAGGATTCTGCCCTAAGAGTTTCCACAGTCAGTCTCTAAGGTCAACCGAAATGCCCTTTTGCTTGACAAGTTGAGCTGAGCCCTTTTGGGTGAGAGCCCAAAGAAGCTGGCTCTAGCTCTTTCTGCGAGAGGAAGCTATCAGCATGGGAGGCAGCATGCGACCAGAACATTTACCAGTCCATGTTGAGATCCACCTGAAATGACATTCTTGAAAGACAGAACTTATTTGTGATTGTAAGAAACCCCTCGGGGTTTAGAAAAAAACCTGCCTGTGTAAACAGCCTCGAATAAAGCCAAAGGAGTAATCCAATGACCAGAAAGGCAGTATATAAATACCTGTTGATATTGTTAAACATCAGCTGGCCACATTCCATATTTCTCACAGCATGTAGTTTGGTCTTTAGACACTACATCTTGTGCAGAATAACACCTAACTCTTCCAACATCAAATTATAAAATGAATACAATGAAAGCTGTTGAACTTGAGAAAATTTTTTTCAACTGTTCATCTTTGTTGTTTTTTTAAAAAGCATTTTCATGAATAAAATATAGTTCTTAAAAAACCAGAAAGATAAAACATTTGTTATGAAAATAGAGTGTTTGATGATTAAACTACTTACTTTGTAGCAGTTATTACTTTTTGTGGGTTCAGTCAGGACATGTAGGGTGTAATCCTAATCCACTTTCCAGCACCAACATAAGGGCAATGCTGCTCCTAGGTAAGGGAACAAATATTCCCTTATCTATTCCCTCTGTGAGTGCCACCCAACTGCAGGATGCAGCACACGTCCAATTGGCACAGCTGCACCAGTGCTGGAAAGTTGGTTAAGATTTGGACCTTAAGGGCGCAATCCAAACAGCGCCTTATGCTGGACCAAGTCCCTTGGGCCCACGTTTGCACGTTTCCAAGTCCCTTGAGCTGGCATAAGAGGGTTGCAAACGTGCCGTAAAGCATGTTTGCACCTCCTTGTGGGGAAGCCAGGCTGGCACTCCGAGAAGCACCGGCCTGCGGAGGCTAGCATAAACCTCCGCCTCAGCTTGCGCCGGCACAAGCAACAAAGGTAGGTGGGGGGGCGGGGAGGAGGAGGGAGGGAGGTGTTTCTGGGCGGGGGAGGGTGGGCGATGGGCATCCAACGCTGGCTTGTGGGCAGCAGCGCCTTAGCCAGAGGCAAGGGGAAACTCTTCCCCTTACCCCTGGGTAAGGGCTGCTGGCATCAACGGGTCTCCTCGGACCTGCGCCACCTCTGGAGGTAGTGCAAGTCTGAGGAGAGCGGAGCGACTTGAAGCCGTTCCGTTCTCCACAGGGACGGGGTTGGGATCTGGCATAACTGCTGGATCCCAGCCCCGCCTCTGGCTCCCCACGCGCTCGCCCCAGGGCTGCCCATCACCCTCCCTCCCGCTGCCCTCCCCCTGCCCAGGAACGCCTCTCTCCCTCCTCCTCCCACCCCCCATGCCTCTGGTGCTCAGGTGTGCCGACACAAGCAGCTGCTCGGAAGCCGGCGCGGAGGCTGATGTCAGCCGACACGGCTTAATCGTCAGGAGGCGCAAACGTGCTTTACGGCACGTTTGCAACCCTCCTGGGCCGGCCCAAGTCAATGTTAGGATTGCACCCTTAATGTGTAGGGTTGCCAACCCTCAGGAACAGTCTAGAGCAGGGGTATCAAACTCGTTTCATACAGTGGGCTGAATAGCATCAATACTGCTTGCTGAGGCCTGAAAGTGATGTCATTAAGCAGGAAATGATGTCATTAAGAAGGTGTTGACCAGAAATAAGCACATTTTAGTCACCTGGGAACTCGTTAGTGGCAAATGACAGAAGATCAAATATGCAAACCTTGCTCATATTTTCAAGATAGGGGACAACCTAATTATCACACCAGCTGGCTGCCCTTTCAACAGTTCCAGTTCTACTGAGGTGTCCCTTCGGAACTCAGTGGCTGAGAGGTAATCTGCAAAGTGATGCCTCAGCAAAAGCAGTGCTGCTGAAAGGGTGGCCCACATGATAACTGGCTCTTTCAGCAGCGCTGCTCCTGCCAGCGTGCAGCAGCTGATGGTGATACTGGGAGAGCCCAATTATCATGTGGGCTGGATAAAGAACTTCCACAGGCCATATTTGCAGAATTTACATTTGATACCCCGGTCTAGAGTCTTGGAATTGGCATCACTTCCTGGGAAAGTACAGAAGCAATAGTGGAGATTTTAATAGGGCCTCTCTGTTGAGGATGTAACATCATGTTGGGGAATAAAAATTTCCAGGAACAGCCTCAGTCAGAATTGGCAGCCCCATTTATATGTAAAAGGGTAGGCCTGTGAGAAGAAATATGTGTCCACCGCTGTCATATTTGGTTTGATTCCCAATGTTTTCAAGAAGTGTTGGTGGAAGATCTTAAGGGCCCGATCCTACTTAGTGCGTGCCAGCTCACTACCAGTGCGCACCATCTCAAATGTGCCGTAAGGCATGTTTGCGGGTTCTAGCACTGGTGCTCCTCCAGTACTACCCCAGCGCTGGGTTAGTGCCGGTGGAGCACCGGAGCTCTGCAACTTGGTGGTTGCGGGGAGTGCTGAGCAGCGGAGAGGTCGCTGGGGGCGTGGGGGGAGGCAGAGAGGAGGGGTTTTGGGGCAGGGGGAGGTGGAAGAAGGGCAGAGAGAGGGCAGGGAGGAGGTGTGCCAGGGTGGGAGGGAGTGGGGTGGGAAGGAGGCAAGACAGCTCCACCAGATCCAGAGCCTCCATGTTGGGCTGGCCTCCTGACATGGAGACTCTTCATTCTGTGGTGACCTTCAGGTTGTCGTAGAATCGAGTACCCTGATTGTGGCTAGGGTTGGAGGCTGGTATGTTGCACTGCAAAATATGAAGATTAGTTAACTACTGGTTTGTAGCATTATGTTAGGACTGATTCAGAAATATGATCCTATATGTGTTGCTGAAGCAGAATGTTATCTATCCAAAGGGGAAAAGAAGGCCAGGATATCTGAATGGTAACAAAAATCTTTTTGTTAAAGTTAAACCATTTCTGCCCAACATTGCATATACGCAACAGGGATCAAATGCCTACACCTGTGGGCTGGGCAGAAATGGGTTAAACTAGACAAGATCTAACATTGTATTCATAAGAATATAAGAAGAGCCCCACTGGCTCAGGCCAAAGGTCCATCTAGTCCAGCTTCCTGTCTCTCACAGGGGCCCACCAAATGCCCCAGGGAGCACACAAGACAACAGACACAACCTGTGTCCTGGTGCCCTCCCCTGCCTCTGGCAATGGGAGGCAGCCTGCCTCTAAAACCAAGAACTTGCACATACCTACTATGACTTGTAACCCGTAATGAACTTTTCCTCCAGAAATTTGTCCAATCCCCTCTTAAAGGCATCCAGGCAAGATGCCATCACTACTTCCTGTGGCAAAGAGTTCCACAAACTAATTACACGCTGTGTAAAGAAATATTTTCTTCTGTCTGTCCTAACTCTCCCAACACTCAACTTTCGTGGATGTTCCCTGGTTCTGATGTTATGTGAGAGGGAAAAGAGTGTCTCTCTATCCACTCTGTCCATCTCCTACATGATTTTGTATGTCTCAATCATGTCTCCCCTCAGGCACCTCTTTTTCTAGACTGAAGAGGCCCAGATGCTGTAGCCTTTCCTCATAGGGAAGGTGCCCCAGTCCAGTAATCATTTTGGTTGCTCTCTTTTACACCTTTTCCATCTCCACTATATCCTTTTTGAGATGTGGCAACCAGAACTGGACGCAATACTCCAGGTGTGGCCTTACCATTGATTTGTACAATGGCATTACAATATTAGCTGTCTTATTCTCAATGCCTTTCCTAATGATCCCAAGCATGGAATTAGACCTCTTCACTGCCGCTGCACCTTGAGTCGACACTTTCATGGAGCTGTCCACAAGGACCCCAAGATCTCTCTCCTGATCTGTCTTAGACAGTTCAGAACCCATTAGCCTATATGTAAAGTTTAGATTCTTTACCCCAATGTGCATGACTTTACACTTACTTACAATGAAACACATCTGCCATTTTGCTGCCCAGTCTCCCAGTTTGGAGGGATTATTCTGGAGCTCTTCACAATCTCTTCTGGTCTTCACCACTCAGAAAAGTTTGGTGTCATCTGCAAACGTGGCCACCTCGCTGCTTAGCCCTGCCTCCAGGTCATTTATGAACAGGTTGAAAAGCACAGGTCCCAGGACAGATCCTTGGGGCACTCCACATTCCACCTCTCTCCATTGTGAACATTGCCCGTTACACCCACTCTCTGCTTCCTGGACCTCAACCAGTTCCTAATCCAGGAGAGGACCTGCCCTGACCGTGGAGTTTTCTCAGCAGCCTTTGATGAGGGACCGTGTCAAACGCCTTCTGAAAGTCCAGATATATAATGTCCATGGGTTCTCCCGCATCCTTTTGATATAATGTCCATGGGTTCTCCCGCATCCCGCATGCCTGTTGACCTTTTCAAAGAATTCTGAAAAGTTCGCGAGGCACGTCTTACCCTTACAGAAGCTATGCTGATTCTCCCTCAGCAAGGCTTGTTTGTCTATGGGCACAATCCTAACCCCTTATGTCAGTACTTTCCAGCACTGGCATAGCGGTGCCAATGGGACGTGTGCTGCATCCTGCAGTTGGGTGTCACTTTCGGAGGCCTCCTCAAAGTAAGGGAATGTTTGTTCCCATTCCTCAGAGCTGCATTGCCCTTAAGTCAGTGCTGGAAAGCACTGACATAAGGGGTTAGGATTGGATCCTATGTGTTTAAGATTTTATCTTTGATGAGGCATTCCACCATCTTACCTGGAACAGACGTTAGTCTGACTGGCCTATAATTACCCGGGTCCCGTCTCCTTCCGCTTTTAATGATCAGTGTGACATTTGCTCCAATCTTCTGGCACCGTGGCTGTTTCAAGGGACAAGTTGCATATTTTAGTCAAGAGATCAGCAACTTCATTCTTCAGTTCCTTAATAACTCTTGGGTGGATGCCATCAGGGCCTGGTGACTTATTGATCTTTAATTTGTCAAGTAGATCTGAAACATCTTCTCTCTCAACCTCTATCCAACTTAATTCCTTAGTTGGGGGGGGCCGTTCAGGCAGCAGTATCTGCCCGAGGTCTTCTGCCGTGAAGTCAGATGCAAAGAACACATTTAATTTCTCTGCCATCTCTAAATCTCCTTATATCTCCCCTTTCCCTCCCTCACCATCCAGAGGGCCAACCGCTTCTCTGGCGGGTTTCCTGCTTCTAACATATTTGAAGAAGCTTTTATTATTCCCCTTAATGTTGCTGGCCATGCATTCCTCATAGTCTCTCTTGGCCTCCCGTATCACCTTCTTACATTTCTTTTGCCACTTATGCTTACATTTCTTCTGTATTCAAGTGGGAGAAGAAAATGTCAGAACCACTTTTCATGATGGATAAACATGTTGGTTGTGAGACAACAACCCCTATTACTTGGTGAACGTAGCTCTGAGAAAGAGCTTTTACAATTAATAATACAGATGGCATTTGACATATTTGCAGTACCTTAACAGGTTTGTATTGGAGGTGTTGGAGGCGTGAGGTGTCATCAACAGAGCTACATTTTCTAGGATTGTCCTAAAATTGTTTGTTATTGGAATGAACTTTCAGATGTAACTCACTGTATTATGGAATGTGAATTGATTTTTTTTATTCTTAAGCTATTTTATGCGGATATGCGAAAGTGGGCGACTTAGAGTTTATTTGCTGACAGGAATAATGATTGTAGCAAATTGAAAGAGCCATCTGTTATTGGTTACAATAGGCTTAAAAAATTTATTTTTAACGTTCAGCTTCCTTATTATAAGAACTCAAAAGAAGGTGATATGACTTCATAAAAAAAGAACCTATTTATTAATGATTTAACTAGTGAGTTTTGAGATTATTGTTTACTCATACAGGCTGTTTTCTGTATTGCCTTAATCAGGATGCTTTGAATTTATTTTTACTTATTTGTTGGTTTGTAGCTGTATAATAAGCTAACGGTTTTTAAAAATAAACATACTGCTGTGGTACCGTCCATTTGCAAACCAAAATCTCTCTTTTTCTCTCTGCTCTAGGGCATAGAACACTGTATGTTGGGGTTCGGATGCCTTTGGTACGACAGGGCCACAGGCATCATAGAGCTCATGGCCCGAAACACAGAAAACGAGGGCGGGTGAGGGAAAGCGTTCCAGAGGAGTCCGACGCGAGTCATGGTATGCGCGCAGTGCCAGATTGCTCTGTGATGGGGGGACAACTGCATAGTGATAGGCTAAGCCAGTGGTTCTCACTCCTTTAGCACCGAAACCCACTTTTTAGAATGAGAATCTGTCAGGACCCACCGGAAGTGATGTCATGACCGGAAGTGACATCATCAAGCAGGAAAATTTTTAACAATCCCAGGCTGCGATCCTACCCACACTTACCCAGGAATAAGTCCCCTTTACTATCATTGTTTAAAGCATCTTCATAGTAGCCTGTTAAAAGTACAGATCTGTGACATTTCTCCAAATGCAGTCACATACCTTGGTAGCATTAAGTCTAATAAAAATAAAATATTGAAATGAATGGGGACCCACCTGACATTGGCTTGCGACCCACAGTTTGAGAAACACTGGTCTAAGCAGTCTCCCATGCTGTCACACCAATGATCGTGTTCTTTGGGGACTCAGGTTAAAGTGTTTTCTAGCATGCTTCCCTGAGACGCTTAAACCAGAAATGACAAACAAGTCTTTACTCTTCAGAAGGTTTTGAGCTAGTTGTGGGGAGCCATGAAGGTTGAAGTCCACAATAGGCTCTTCTGTCTATGGTTTGATCTGGGGCAAATTACTCTGATGTCCCTAAAGAGGGTATAAGGTGCCTTAAGTTGATGGAGGATTATGCAGCTATCTGCTTCAGGCACACTGACACAACATGAGTTTTGCCATGCCAATCACTGTGATGGGGAAATTGGGGTCAGCACAAGTGACACAATCCAAACCATGGACCATTATGCAAAGTAGTTTTGCTGGCAAAAAGGTATAGTGCTGTTGTTTCGGACATTGCACTTCTGTTTGATGCTAGATTGCATAAACTGCAGTGCAGGAAGTGACTGCCTTTGCACACCTTTATTATCTGTGATATCACATATTATCCTTCCCATGTTGTATTATCACACTGCGCTGCTCTTATAAGTCACTCCAGTGTCTAAAAGCATGGCAGGGCTTCTCCTCCTTTGCAGGACATTTTCAAAGATGGTGCAATGTGTTGTCAGTACTTGTTTGTTCCCGCACTTAATTTTTTTTCCTTTTCATTACATGTTGTTAGATACCCCATCTCAGCGAGTTCAATTTATCCTTGGTATGGAAGAAGATGAAGAACATGTTCCCCATGACTTGTTCACAGAGATGGATGAAATATGTATGAAAGATGGTGAAGATGCACAGTGGAAGGAAGCAGCTAGGTAAAAACAGAGACTGTGTGCCAGTTTCTTGTACTACATTGAGTTTTGTGGTACTAAGTGGAAGGCATAATAAGCACACAAAGAGACAGTTTTTTTTCTGTTGTGTGAGCATAAAGGTGTTGGGCAGACTGCATGTTGAATGTTGCAACTGGATGGGTTCCCTTCTGTGGTGTGAGCTGCCAGTGATGTGCAGGGTAATCAGCACAGTAGCATCTCTATTCATGTGTACTTCAGGATTTGTAAGAGGGCTGGATGGAATCATCCAGGTCCACCCTGGAAAATGTTGGGTGGACAAGGATATTCCTCCTGTAGCACTAACGTACCTTCCACCCTAGTTTCAAAGTCTATTCCAGATCCCTCATTTCTAGGGACAAACCTTGTGGGATTTGATGGGTACTGGTGATTGCAGAAACTTTCCCAGCTTTGTAGACCACTAGGGCATTTATAAAAGCTTCCTGTAAATCAGGAAGGCTGAGATGTAAATCAGGAAACTTCTGCTCATTGTTATCTCAGTCTACAACACTGGAGAAGATTTCCAAGACCTGCAGCAGGACCTCTGGGTTTCGGTAAACCCAGTTGCTAGATTGGTTAGTTTCTACTTCACAAGGATTACTAAATTCCACTTTGAGCAGAATTCAGTGACATTCCTAAATCAGAAGTGCATTAAATGTACTTTGAAACCCATTCAAAATATCTGTGTAAACATACACTAAGTCAGCAGTTTCCAGACATTCAGGGAGAGTTTGGGACGCTGTAAGTGTGTGTGAAGGGCCAGATCTGCCAGAAGTAAGTAAAAAAAAAGCCCTTTTGTCCCCAGCAGTGGCACAATCAGGGCAATTGCATCACTGCCATCACTCTACCCCTTAAGGGGGCATAGATAGGGCTTCTGTGGCTGGGGCATTGAAATACCCCAGTTTGGGAACCTCTGCTCTAAGGGGGGGGGGAATCTTTTGGCAATCTAACCTAGCTCAAACCAAAGCAGGTTCATTCTTGTCAACTTTACTTTTGCTGAGGTGCTATTATTACAGCTCTTCCCTTGTCTTGTTGACTGATGGTGCCACCTAGTGGCAGAAGAGCTGCTGTATGCAAAATAGAGGTGTAGTGTTAGAAGCATATCTCTCAAGTTGGTATACCCAGCAGCATAGCTTGGCCAGCCGGCTCCTAGGGCAGGGGTGACATGATGATGCTGTCACGTTATGCTCCATGTCACTATGCCACCCCCACATCATTGTTTTGCCTCCCCCTACATCTGGAGTGGCTCCAATTTGGAAGCAAATGCACATGGGGGACGGAGGACGGGCCCTCTTGCTGATTTGAGCACTTGATTGGCAAGTGCTGCACACCCCCCCCCCCCACAGAGAGCTCGACAAACCCACCAGGCAGTTTGTCTACCTGTAAATTTCTGTTGGTCAGAAATGTTTTCCTGTCACAATTTTCTACCACAGAGTAGCTCTTCTGTTGCACTTAGCATCATATACATCTACTAGTCACCTTTGTGTCACATTTTATGTTATCAAGAAAGGGTTTTGTTCACTCAACATCATGATTACAAGTGGTCAGAATATAGCATGAGAGCACATCATGATACAGGCACCTGAAGTGTTGCCTCCGACAGCTCCGTGATGGAGATAACCTCACGAAGCACACGAAGATGAAACACACAAAGAATGGTACAGGCATCACCCTGTATTCATGGAACCAGTATTAGTGGTTCACTTATCCATGGTTCAAAAATTCCCCCCTCTGTTGTGCTCATGACCCACCTCTGTTTGCCAGGACTTTGCAAAACACAGCTTTTTGCTTTGATACAGAATGCTGTGAAAACAAAAGCAGACACTGAGAACACTAGACTTAGGGCACAATCCTACCCTGCGCTGGATCTCCCCATAATTGCCAGATCCCAGTCCTGCCGCCCGCTACCCTCTCACCTGCCCCGCAGTACAGGGTAGGATTCACAGATTTCTGTATCAAAGACTGGCAGAATTCTGTGGGTAGGACCCACAAATAATTTTTTTCCAGATTAACCTCAGTCACTTTTGCTTTTCTTGTAGGAGCCCCATTTCAAATTTGCAAAATTTTGTTTTTTTTAAAATATGACCGTACAGCTGTCTGTATGAGATCTCAGTAAGACCATTGCAAGCATTCTGGAAAAGGCCAAATTCAGGGTCAGGATCAGGGTGATTTTGCTTCTCCTGTTTCATGTTTCATGTTATATTGGCATCAAACATTTTGCAGGTGGGTGAAGTTTGAGGAAGATGTGGAAGATGGAGGAGAACGCTGGAGTAAACCGTATGTGGCTACTCTTTCACTGCACAGTCTCTTTGAGCTGAGGAGCTGCATCATCAATGGGACTGTCCTTCTGGATATGTCTGCAGAGACCATTGAAGAAATTGCAGGTACTGGCTTTTGATAATTAAAAAGTGAAAAGAAAGGAAATGGAACAAGATGATATTTAAGAAGTTTTGGTGTCTGAGGCAAAAGATGGCACTGTCTTGCTTCAAAGGCAGGTGGTTCTAAATTCAGTACTCATCATTTCCCCCAAGAAGTTGTACCGGGAAAGCCATCGTGAGTCAGAATAATCAAGTGATCCCAAACAGAGTAGACAGGTTGTAGCCTGGGAATTTCCCCTGGGATCATGGCTGACAATGCTTTTATCATTTAAACTACAAGTGGAATGCCCTTTCCAGCGAAGATGTGTAGGTAGCTAAATATTTATGCTAAATATACTACTAAGTAATTTTTTTAAAGCAAAAGTCTTGCAAGGTTTCATGATTTTTTTAATGCTACAAGAGCTGGGTCTCACCCCTGGCAATTTGGAAAGACCCACAACATTCAATATTGAGATATAGGTGGACCCAAGCCCCCCATTTTGGCTTCACTGCTTTTGCCTTTTGTAAGTGACCTGTCAGACTCTGCTTGGGAGGTTCGTAAGCAGGTCATGAGGGATAAGCAAAGTTACTAAATCTCCATCATTTGGTAAGGAGGAACTGATCAGAGGTGTAGATTGAATGACTAATTGATCAAACAGGAAGTCATTTGCAATGGGATGTCTTTGTGCCATTAGTTTTCAAAAGCAGTTCTTCTTCTGCCTGATAACCAAAGCAATGTGTTTCTGTGAAAGTGATAGATAATGGAACTTTTGCTCTTTTGGGGTGTGTGTGTGTGTGTGTGTGTGTGTGAGAGAGAGAGAGAGAGAGAGAGAGAGAGAGAGAGCACTTCCAGGAAAGCTACTTTGTAGAAATGGATTCTTCATTGCCAAGATTCCATTTATGTCCTTTCATATCTGATGATGTCAGTTACGTGGCACATCCCTTTCCCATGACGGTTGCCAGTAACAGTCCATTTACCCAAGACATTTCAGTGAGGCATTTGCTTGTAATTTGTTTAGATGTGCAGGGAAATAAAACTGACTGAAACTGCAGAAGCAAACTGCATTATCTACAAGGTACATTATTTAGGCAGTGATTTAGCATTTCAGCAAGACTTGTTAGCAAGACCTGCTGGAACTGATATGTTGTCCACATGGACATCATTTCCATGCATCATTGGTTTCCCTGCTCATGTCACCATTGTATCTGGTCATATTTTTTTTAAAAGAACTGGTGGATTAAAAGCAAGTGTTTACACAGAAGCAAAAGGAATTGTGTTCAGGTGATTATTCTGACTGAGAACCCAATCCTGAGCTCGGTGCGCTGGCTTACCGCTGGTGCGCACTGTTGAAAACGTGCCGTAAGGCACGTTTGCAAGCCCTAATGCCAGGTGAGTGCCCCTGCTAGCCCAGGCCTGGCTGGTGCTGGGCTAGTGCTGGGCAGTCGCATGCACCGCCAAGCAGTGGAGAGGAAAGCAGGGGCGTGGGGGGAGGTGGGGAGGAGGCATTCCACGGAGGGGGGAAGCAGGATTGTGTGGGGAGAGGATGGGGAGGAGGCGGGACAGGGAGGCAGGAGGCAGGGAGAGGACAGGGTGGAGGTGTGCCAGGGAGAGGGAGTGGGGTGGGAAGGAGGCGGAGGCTCCACCGGATCCTGAGCCTCTGCATCAGACTTGCCGCCTGACACGGAGGCTTTTACCCATTGCAGGGCTACTCCCTTTACCCCCAGGGGAAGGGGACAAAAGTCCCCTGCCTTCGAGGTGCTGCCGTGGTGTCTTGGGTGCGCAGGATGCGGCAGCAGCCATTTTCTGTGCCGTCGTAGCCGCGTGCCCTGGGAACTCAGGATTGGACTCTTAGGCTGCAATCCTATCCATACTTCCCTGGAAATACGTTCTATTGACCATAATTTTACTTACTTCTGTGTACACAGGTATTGGGCTCTTTGCTGGTGTGGGTTTCTTTCCTAACCTTACTGGGTCAGGGTAGTGGTGGTGGTGAGGAAGGGCTGCTTGCCTGCCATTCTTGGAGAGTGGAAGTGGATAACAAGTGTTGTAGTGGTAAATTTTGAAGTGCAAGAGTGGTTCATGGTGCCCTCATAACTACACCTTAAAGCTATGCTATGCCTGCATAGCCATGCTCCTATAGCTGCTCTTTACTCTTTTTTATTCCCCTGTAGGGGCTGCTCCATCTCCCCTATGTCCCATAGGGGCAGGTCCATGTCCCTTGACTAGGGTTAGAACATTTAGGACTTCCTAATTTTAATACACAATAAAAGATACTCCAAGGTAGGAGATAACATAATTTACAGGTCATTTCATTGTTCTGTAAAACTCTGAGCTCTGTGCAGGCAGGCTGTACTCTCTAGCCCTTGTCTCAGTTCTTAGAGGCCCTCCAGTCCCCTGGGAGATTGCAATCCTCTGTTGATATCCTGGACCATACAGTCCACTGGGTTTCCTGCTCTAAAGGGTCCCAGCCATTGTGGGTGTGCTTTCACAAAAGTGGGTCTTTTCGCTATTCTCCTAGGGCAGTGGTTCTCAAACTTTTTTTTGACTGAGGGCTCCCTTAATCTATTGGGCCATTTGCTATGACTCACCATTAGGGCTACAATCCTATATGTTGTACAGGGTGTTGGCTTTTACATGAGCATTCCACAGCTCCAATAGCTGGTTTCTATGGCTCCCCAGGGAGTCATGACTCATAGTTTTGGAACCATTGTCCTAGGGGCATGACCCCTTCTGGCACTTCCCTCCACCCTTTGGACTTCACCAAGGGCTTCCTTGTCCCCTTTGGAGCTATCTCCCCTTCGTGCCCCAGCCTCTTCCCAGTGCTTTTTTTGCACCTGTCTTCCTCTGTCTTCCCTTAATGTTCATCTCTCTCTTCTTGGCTCTGTCTCTTGCATTTTTTCTATCTCTGCTGTCTCCCTTTTCTTCCTCCTTTCTTGCTTCTCTCCCCCTCTCCCTCTCTTTCTCTTCATTCTTTCCTCCCCCTCCTATCCTCCTGCAGCATCCTTTAAAGCCTGACACATCCCCCAGCTCACATCAATCCCAGTTGATCATTCATTCATTCATAAATTCATATCCTGCCTTTCCCATGCCAAAGCAAATGCCCAAGGCAGCTTACAAAGCTTTATAATCAAGTACAAGTATAACAACAGGTAAAAACATCAAATAAGGCATTAAAAACATTAATTTTCACATTACGTAGTGGAACGTAATCAGAACAGAGCAAAAACAAACAATTATCATTGGGTCAATGGGGAACATGTAAACCAAGGGAGGCAGTCAAGTTACAGTAATATTTCAGAGGCATGGAGGGCAAACATCCCTACAAATATTAGTAGCTGGGAAGCTGTCTGTCAGCTCCACACCAGAGAGGCGTGTCAGTGATGTCACTGCCAGGCACCTTAGAAAAAGACTGAAGCGAGCATCAACAATGCAAGGCACAAGTAGCACCATGAGGCTCCATGGTTTGTCATGCTCCTTTCCTCCATACTCTCCCCCTTGCCTCTGATGGTCCGCTGCTGTTCTCCATTGTCTTTATCAGTGGAAATCACCCTTCCACATTCCTTTGTGATCCCTGTCACCCCCGTCACCCCCTCCCTCTCTGATCCACTGCTGATCTCTTCTGCCCACTTCCAGCCCCTGCCACAATCGTAGACAGAAGTAGGAAGTAGGAGGAGGTTCTACACATGCAGCAACTGCTCAGGGACTTAGGCCCAAATCCTAACCCACTTTCCAGTACTGGCATAGCTGTGCCAATGGGACGTGTGCTGCATCCTGCAACTGAGGGGCACTCACGGAGGCCTCCTCAGGGTAAGGGAATGTTTGTTTCCTTACCAAGGAACTGCATTACCCTTATATTGGTACTGGAAAATGTGTTAGGATTGCGCCCTTATTGACTGGAGATGCAGTTCACATTAGTCCATGCATTAAGACCAATTCTCATCCTTCTGGAAGTTGCAGTAATACTGAACTTATTGTATGGCTGGGTAAAGATGCTGTAAATTGCTTGAAAACCTAAATGTTGTTGAAAGGGCTGAAAATAAATCTGCCAAGTAAAATAAGTAAAGATTATTACTGCTGCGTGTGGAACCCTCACTCAGTGAGTTCTTGATCACCTATAATCTCCACTTCAAGATTATTCTTCTATCTTAGTGGGAGACAGTACTGTTGTGCAGGTCTAAAATCCAATTTGTGCTCTCTGGTCATCCTCATGTTGGAGATCTCAGGAATCAGCAGTAATATAATAATAATATATATACAGTATTTATATACCGCCTTTCTTGGTCTTTATTCAAGACTTTATTCAAGGCGGTTTACACAGGCAGGCTTATTAAATCCACGCAGGGATTTTTACAAATTGAAAGAAGGTTCTCTCTTTCAAGAACCACCACATTCGAGCTGTTACACTCCGATCTGGTTTAACATTCTGGCCTCCATCCTCCCACGCTCCGAGCAGATGGAACAGCTCAGCTGCAGCTTGTCAGCTGCTTCAAGGTCGCACGGTGCCGGTGGCCTCGAACAGGTGACCTTGTGGATGTTAATCTTCAGGCAAATGGAGGCTCTACCCTCTAGACCAGACCTCCTGCCCAGTAGGAAAGGGTCTTTGGCTAGCACCATGGAGAGCTACTGCCAGTGAAGGGCAATAGGCTTGATGGAGCAATGGCAGCTCCTTACATATTTTTTTCTTTTTACACTTAAAATATCTTCTGAAGAATGACAAAAACTGAAGTGTATTTTGGGGACCCATGCCTTTATGATATGGACCATGTTGTTTTTTTTGCCAAGCAGGCTAAAATAAAACCTCCTGCCCACCCCCAACTCGCACACAAACTTCCGTAGTCCTCCATCCTCTCTCTGGTTGTACCTCCCTTTTCATGCTGCTTCTATTAATTATTTTCCCATCTTATTTTAGATAGATTTCTGGAGGATAGATTTATCAGCTATAACAGCTAAATGGAAGCTCTGTGAATAGGGCCAAGATATTTCTCAATATATTGAAAAATACATGTTCCTCCAGAACCTCCAGATTGCCTGGACATTGGCTTACCTTCTCTGTCCATTGGCTGGTGGCCCTGAGTTGGGAGCACTGTTAGGGTGATGTGCTGTAGGTATGGCAAGCAACAGCAGAAGTAAAAAGCGGTGGGTTCGCTAAGGTAGTGAACTGTAAGATTATTGCCAAGGTGATGGTGCTGCAGTGTTGACTCAGGGAATGTCTGAATGTTTTGTGAGAGAGGACCAGACCTGTATTTCTTTGTAGAGTGCAAGGTGCTATTTAAGCACCTGGAAGAGGAGGCTGAAGCTGGTTGTTGGACTTGGCCTTGGGAGAGAAGGTAACCGACCAGAGCCAGAGGGAGGAGGAAACAGGTGAAACTGGGAGCCCTTCCTCAAATTCTGAGGTCAAAGTGTATGGGAGTAGAATGTTGATGCTTACACAGATGCTGGAGACAGAAAAGATATGATGGCTCCCATTATATCCTCCTTCGGAGCTTGCATGTGGTGGTTCTTGGTAACAGGATGCTTGGGTAAGATGTGCCATGGTTTGACCACAGTGAAACAGTGGTTCCTATTGAAAATCAAATTGCAGTGAGAGATCAGATTTAGTAAACTACTGAATTACCAGTGAACATGAACTAGGCAGGCAAGAGTCAACATACAGCTAGTTTATTAAAAACCCAAAATGAAAAGGAATTTAACAAAGTGGAGAAGGGGTAGAAAGTAAGATAAAGGCAGGTTGGTAAAAAGTGCCATGCCTTGGCTGGATGGACATAAAGAGATATCTTGATCAAATTGGATGCGATAACTAGCAATGTCTGGCAGAGGGAGCTAGATAGCTACTTAAGAGCGAAGCATGCAGAGCCTCAACTTGATTGAGCTAGAAGTTAGGACATTTATCACAATGTTGATATGCAGTTTTAGTGACTTTTGTATAGTTCTTGGTTGATAGTGCAGCCTTGGATGAAAGCATAGCAGGTAAAGTGAGCAACTAGGAGGGGCTTTAAGAGAATTGCAAGTAGGAACAAGAATGCTTTCTCCAGGAATCTGGAAACATCTGGAAGATTTATTGCAGTTCTTTGGCTGTGTCGCTGTTCAGAGGTTGCGTATCTGGGGAGGGGCCATGGGTGAAAGTGACCCCGGGTGGCAGGGCTGGGGGCGCCCCCAGCCTTGCCACCCTGAGGGCTGCCTGCACCGCCTGCCTCCCTATCCAGAGGCATTCTGAGGGCTGGAGAAGCTGCACATTTCTAAGGCCTCTGGATGGCCTTAAAATGTCATTTCTGGTTTCTCAGTGAAACCAGAAGTGCTGTTTTCAGGTCCTCAGAAGGAAGGTCTGAAAATATCATTTCCGATTTTCTCTGAGAAACTGAAGGCTCTCCTGAGAAGGCCTTCTGAGGGCCAGAGAGGCAGCATGTCCTCTCCCTGGCCATCGGAAGGCCTCTGGATGCAACCAGTGGTGGTGGTGGGGGTCCGATGGCATTTTCCTTGTCCATACAGTTCTTGCTAGAAACTGCTAGCAAGCTTCATGTTTGATCTGTGCAGTGTTTGAGTAACTCAAGGGCTCTCTTTTTCAGACATGGTTCTGGATCGACATGAACCTTCCAGTGACCTTGATGAAACTACACGACGAAGAGTATTAGAAGTCCTCCAGAGAAAGCATCATCATCAGAACGATAAGAAGAAAGGCACCCTCCTCCCCATTGTCCGCTCTTTTGGTGAGGTTGGCCAAAAAAAGTCAGATCATGCCATGGATAAGACAGGTGAGAATCCTTGGCACATGTGAAGCACCTGTAATATGTTCAGTTGCCTCTGGGTATCTCTAATAGCAGCTGTTGGAATTAGAACAAACAGGCACCCGCAGGGAGCCTCCTTCCAGCTTTTGCGGCTCCACCATTGCAGCTCTCTTGCTGGCTCACTTACTCTCTCACAGCACCTGGCTTCTTTTAAGGATGAAACTACACATTGTGTTTATTTATCTGTTTGAAAAAAAATTATATCTTGCCTTTCCAATGCTAAAGGAAATGCCCAAGGCAGCTTACAAAGCTCCATAATAAAAGTACAATGTATCAAGACAATAAGTACATACTGAATGTTTAGAAAACAAAACTCAGATTGGGGAACCCCATACACTGGGACTGCAGCACGGACAGAGGCAAGGTTTAACCCTCTGACTCATTCACATGCCCAATCTTGCCTGATCTTGAAAGCTAAGCAGGGTCAGGCCTGGTTAGTACTTGGATGGGAGACCGCCTGGGAATACTGGGTGCTGTAGGCTTATACCATAGCCTTTCGAGACTGAAGGTTGCCAACCATTATCTTTCTGATTTGTATCACCCCTGTCCTGACTGCTAGTTTCCTTGGAAAAGAAGAAAGTCGAAGCTGTTACTGTTGTTGTCTAGGAAGTATTTTTTCCCCTGGATCTTCCAAAAAGAGCATCCCAAGATAGCTTACAATTGAAACATCAATTAAAATTAAGAGTACACGTTCATTTCTTTTATCACACTTTTACAAGTAAGATAATGCACTGTAGAAAAATTAGCACAACCTGCAGACAGATTCACAGCCCAGCACTAGCCAACTTTCCAGTGCCAATGTAACCCCAAGGTAAGGGAACAAACATTGTAGCTTCTGCTCTTTTAAAACTGCTTTTCTCTTTCCTTGTTCTCACATGATAGCCGTGCAGAAATTGAGTCACATTAATTTAAACAGATGTTCATGGGACCATAGTCCCAAAGGTTAGCATCCATACTTCCTGCCTTTTCACCTCCCCTTTCTCTTATAGCTGTCGGCATAAACGTGTGCATGCCTATGTACAATTGGACATGTGGGATTAAGGTATTTCATGTTTTTAGCACCAAGAAAGAAGTGTGTGTGTGTGTGTGTGTGTGTGTGTGTGTGTGTGTGTGCGCGCGCGTGTGTGTGTGTGTGCGCGCGCGCGCGCATGATTTTATGACTACAAAAAGATCCATAGATTGGTTTATGTTGAAACTACTCATTAATGCAGTCATTCCCAAACTTACCTGGGTCATGCACCCCCCACAGTCTCTTCTCCCTGGCTCAGCGAGGTGCCACCATCTTGCAAAATCTTGCAAGATCCAAAATGGTGGTGTCCAAGTCTTATGAGATTTTGTGAAACCCACGATGGTGGCCAACTCTTGTGAGATTTGGGCACAGCTGTCTTGGATCTTGTGAGATTTCACAAGATCCTAGATTGCGGTGTCTGGGGAACAGGTAAGGAAGGGCAACCGTGGACATCCCACGGCACCCTGTGAGTGTGCCATGATGCCCTAAGGAAGCGGTTTTCAAACTCTCTAGGAGAGTTTGCACCGCTGTAAGTCCTTGCAGGGGCAGGGGGAGGCAACAGGGGTGGGGGGAAGGCAGCGATGCGATCCCCAGGATTGCACCACTCAGGAGGGCTGCAGGGACTGGGTTGCACTCACCAGAAGTGAGTCAGAAGTGAAAGTGAAGCGATCCCGCTCCACTGAGTGCGATCGCTCCACTTTCACTTCTGATGACCTGGGGAGCCCTGCAGACGTTCGTACAAGGCTCCCCACGCCCTCAACAGGCTGCCGAAGGGACTGGTGAGTGCAACCCAGTCCCTGCAGCCCTCCTGAGTGGTGCAATCCTGGGGATCGCATCGCTGCCTTCTCCCTGCCTCCCCCCTGCCCCCGCCCCTTAAGGGGAAAGAGGCCAGGGCCTTCAGGCTGTGACATTGCAAACCCCCAGTCTGAAAACCACTGCTCTAAGGTGTCATGACACACACTTTGGAAACCCCTGCATTAATTATCCTTTCATATATTATTCTTTATTCATTTTCTTTTAGGAGTGAACTCCCCTAATCTTCAGGTTCCTGGAGCACATACTCCAGAGGGGAGAAATGGATTGAGCCATGAAACTATCCCAACAGACTTGAGCAAGGTGAAGTCATGTTAATCAATTAGTCAATCATCAATTAATTCAAATTGCAGACCACTTTTTTGCTCTTCAGTTCATGAAAGCATCTAAGAAAGTATATAAAAGTACAATAAAATAAAATTCAAATTTTAAAACAACTGTAAAGTCATAAACTAGCTTGAAACCCTGTTATCCACCACTTGCATTATTTCCTCAAATCAGGCCTGTGATCCACCCAGCCCAGCCAAATAACCCTAGAATCATCTGTCTTCAGTTTCACAAAGATTAAATTCAGAACTGTTAGGTAAAGCTTTTCTGAAATCCTTTAATTTCCTCACTGGAGTTTGTTGTTCCTTTTACTGTAGCCCCCCCCCCTTGTATAACTGGTTTCCCCCCCATCATTCTCTCTCCCCACCTATGTCACCATTAGTACTCTATCGTCAAAGGTTCCCTAAAAAGCCAACACCCTCATATTCAAGTCTAAGAAAGATGACTAAGCTATAATAAGGGGGCTGCCCTATCCAGAGACTACATGGGGGGGGGGGAGTCAGAAGTGGAAATGGCACAGATTGGGAGGCAGGGCATAAGGGTTTTGCTGCTGGCCAGGGATGGGGAGGCAGAACAACTGGAGGCCAGGGCTGAAGGCTAGTTGCAGGTGCTCTCCCACTCCAGTTGGCAGATGGAGCAGGCCATCAACCCTGGTGAAACCTGTGGAGCTTAACCTGTGGAGGAGGTTTGGATTGCTGAAACAGCCCCTTCTGCACAAGTTATCTGGGGCCCCTGTGGCAGAGTGGAGGGTGGAATAGGCCCCCTGCCCTCTCACTTCTCCCTAACCTGCCTTGTGACCTGCAGGGAGCACAACATGATAAATGGTTTTCCTATGAGTATTTTTTGATGTAAAATTTGGGTGAATAACAACCCAATCCTGAGCTACCCAGTGTGCAGGGCCGTAGCGGTGCTGAAAATGGCTGCCTCTGCATCCTGCACACCCTAGGCAGCAGCCACTTGGGAGAAGGGGACTTTCATCCCCGCACTGGCGTGTTGGGGTTCCCCTCCTCCCACAGGTCCCCAGCTTGCCCAGGGAGAAGGCTTCTGGGTCAGAGGATCAGGGAGGAAGCCAGTGGAACATGGGGACACCTCCCCATACGCTGCCTGGGCACTCCTGTGGGCGGCAAAGCACAGCAGGGGAACACTGTGCCGAACCTCCTGCTTTGGAGGAGGGAGGGGGGAGACAGGACGCAGGCCATTTGGCTGCTGGGCAGCCACCCCCCCTCCTCAGGGGAGAAGGAGAGCACTCCCCCAGCCAGCCAGGACCTGCCTTGCCGGGCAGGGCACCTGGCTATGACATCGGGAGCCCACAGCTGGACCTCCCGAAATTGTCTGCAGAGCTACAGGACCCAGGTGGGCAGGGCCAGCCCACCCCCCAAAGGCAGAGACCAGAGCAGAGGCAGTAGCCTTTCCAGCCATCTCAGGAACAACCCTGGCAGCTCCAGGTGAGAGGAGGTGGGAGGGAAACAGACAGAGGAAGGGGAGGAGTTGTGGTAATCCCAGGGGAGGGCAGTCCCAGAGACACGCCCTTTTTGTACCATCCCTGTGAGGGAAGGGGAGGGGCCAAAGGGGAGGGGTCTGCCCTACATTAACCTGGAGGCCAGGGATGACAAGGCAGTTGGGAGTTAGAAGAGCAGGCAGGAGGATCTGCTGACAGCAGCCCCTGCTCCTGACTCTGGCAAATGCTGCCATCCCAAAGAGGGGGAGCTGGGTGACACAACCCCTCTTTCTTCTGGTGAACTAGTCTGAGGCCTCCACAAGGGGGTCCCCCTCGGAAAGGCTGGGTGGCCCCTCCCCTCCCCCCACAGGGAGGCCTCACAGGGGCTACTAAATTCTATGATGACCCGAGGGTCAGCGTAGAATTTAAAACCTCTGTGTCGGGTGGATGGCCCAACATGGAGACTCAGGATCCGGTGGAGCAAAGCTCCACCTGTCCTGCCTCCCTCCAGCTTCATTCCTTCCCCGGCACGCTTCCTCCCTGCCCTTTCTCTACCTCCCCCACCCCAGAACTCCTCCTCCCTGCCTCCCCTATGCCCCCACCTACCTCTTTGCTGCCAGGCAGTCATGTAAATTACACTGCAAAATCTAATTGGCTATGTGATGAAGGAAGAAGGGATATTTCGCAAGATTTATTAATTTATTCAAAATAAAAGGTATCCAAGGCAGCCATCAATCAATGAAATATTAGAAGTTCAAATGATTAAAAGCAACCATGAATAGAAATAAAGTTCCATCAGTAAAGAGAGCCAGGATGGTGTTGGTGGTTCTGATGTTAGACCTGGAAGATCCGCATTCAAATTCCAGCCATGAAGCTTCCTTAATGACCTTGGGCCAGTTACTATCTCTTAGGGCACAATCCTGGAAATGAGTTGAGCCGGCACAAGTCCCTTGCGCTGGCCCAGGAGGGGCGCAAATGTGCCATAAGGCAAGTTTGCATCTCCTCGGGTGGAAGCCGCATTGGCGCACAGAGATGCGCCAACACATGGAAGCTGATTCCAGCCTCTGTGGCGGCTTCCTCGCAGAGGCTGGGCTGACGCAAGCAGCAAGGGTAGGCGGGGGAGCCAGGAAGGAGGCGAGAAGGAGGCATTCCTGGGCAGGGGGAGGGCGGCTGGCCCTGGGGGCAGGAGGGCGGGGAGTGGGGGGCGGGACTGGGATCCAGCACTTATGTCGGATCCTAACCCCAGTTCCCAGGGAGAATGGAGCGGCTTCAAGCCACTCCATTCACCCCGGGAACGGGGGTTGGGATTCAGCACCTCAAGAGGCGGCTCAAGTCCAAGGAGACCCATAGGGGCCAGTGGCCCTTACCTGGAGGTAAGGCGTAAATGTTTCCCCTTGCCTCTGGCTGAGCCACTTATGGCCACTATCCTGCGCTGCATACAGTGCAAGCCTCTTGGCTTGCCTGTTCCAGCACAGGATAGGATTGCACCTTTAACCTAACCTACCTCACAGGGTTGTTGTGAGGACAAAAGGAGGGAAGGAACTATGTACACTAACTCTGAGTTCCTTGGAGGAAGGGTGGGATAAAAATGTGAAAAATAAATAAACTGCAGTGTAATAAACTTTAGAATAAACCACAGGAAATCAGAGAAAGTATTGTAGAACAGAAATGTTTTTAGGCATAGCCAGGACACCTGCAAGGAAGGGGCCAGTTATGATTCATAGAGGAAGGGAGTTCCACATTTGTAATACTACCACAAATGAAGAATAACTTGAATGCTGCAGTTGACTGAGGATGCCAAGAGGCTCACAATGGAGCATAGCTGCTGCTGTCTGGATGCCAGGTATAGGGTGTATATGTGGGTGTCACCTAAAGGTGTGTGGGGGATGGTGCACCTTCTCTGTGCAGTGTCCCCTTAAAAAAGAACTAGCAAAAAATGTCACTGGATAGATCTGTGAAAAGAGGGATGCATTTAACTGGGAGAGAAGACTTGTGATATTGAACGTTTCAGCATATACCTAGAAATGATGTCCTGTTCTTTGGAATTAGGCAGAGCTTCATTTTATGAAGAAGATTCCCATTGGAGCAGAAGCCTCAAACGTTCTTGTGGGGGAGGTGGATTTTCTCACACGGCCCATTGTCGCTTTTGTGCGCTTATCAACAGCTGTTCTTCTCCCAGGCATGACTGAAGTTCCAATCCCTACCAGGTACAAGTTGGTCTGAAGGCAATAATGCATCATGGGTTCACAAAAAATAAAAATTCCCTGTAACTGCGAGAGCTTGTATGCATGAGTGTAGTGTGCCCTATTGTGCAATTTGACATTTGGGCTGTGGTGGTTCTTGGAGAGTTTGGATGATTGTTTTCAATAATTTTTTTGTCTATGGCTAGGAAAGAAGAATTGTGTGGTTGTGGGGAAAACGTTTGCAATGGCAGAGAGACCTAGTTGGAGGGGGGCAGGCTGTACATCTATGTAGTGTGAAATTGTCCCAACCACCCAAACTATCTTATTTTTCTCAGCTTCAGGAAGATATTGGCAATGGCTTTTCCAGACTTTTCTTCCATCCAGGAAGTTAGACTTAGGTTTACTTTAAATAGAAAAGGCAGAAAGCGAACTTTGTTTTTCAGTATTCTGTTCAAATTCAGTCAAAAAGCCCAATTCTATGCAGGTCTACTCAGAAGAAAATCTCATTGTGTCAAGTGGTGCCTATTTCCAAGAAAATGTGCATAGGATTGTATCCTTATGGCCCAGTCCTATCTGGGCCTTCTGCTGATGGAACTCGTGTTCTATCAACGAAAGGCCTGGGCTGTTGGTGCAGCAGCCACAGAGACAGTGCTCAGGTTGGGGCTGGCGACACGAATGGCTAGCGGCCCCAGTTGTGTGCCAATGGAGTGCTCACCCCCCCACCCACTGGACCAAGTAAGTCAGCCGAGGGGTGGGGATCAGGGCCTGCCAGGGGTGTGCTGAGAGCAAGCCTGGGGGTGGATATCATCAGCAGCAGTGCCTCCAGTATCCTATGCCACAACATCCCCTTTGACCCATGCAGATTTTCTCCAGCCGAAAGATTGGCACCGATCTGAGTAGACTCATAGGGCACCATGATATAGCGGAGTACGTAAAATTTTATTTTTACTTACCTCACTGTCCTGTCACGATCCCTGGCTGGCCCATAGAATGCAGCAAAGGCTGTGTCAGTACCATTGCATGCTATAGGGCTAATGGGCCAATGATATGACTCATAAAGCAGTTTCATATGTTCATCCAAATTCCTTAAAAATGTCTGTACGATATATAGTAAAGGTTTTATTCTCTCTTTCGTTCTCACTGCTAGATTCTTGTTTATCTTGCTGGGTCCATTAGGAAAATTGCCACAGTATCATGAGATTGGAAGATCCATGGCTACGCTCATGACAGATGAGGTAAAGTGAAATACACTACAAAGCATTCAAAAGCTTGTATTTCTTTGCTCTACAGGTGACACCTACATTCAACTTTA